>NC_034174.2:70857830-71120330 GCF_002021735.2 Oncorhynchus kisutch | reverse complement strand
GGAGGGAGGGAGGGAGGGAGGGAGGGAGGGAGGGCTTTCACATTGGATGTTTGGACTGAAGGGGTGGGCACAGTCCTGTTCCTACTCTATCTCTCGCTCTGCCTCTGTCAGTGTGGAGGGTAGTAGAGAGAGCACACACACACATCCAAACACACACACACTTTCACTGTGGACAGAGTAGAAGAGCACACAAAGGAAGAGCCAGAGAGGAAGTGGAGAGACCATGTCAGGGCTTACCGGGACAGACCTCGGACTACACCACGCATCACACACACCGTCGGGACCAGAGCAACAGCATTATGAGGACAAGGGGACACTGTGAGGACAGGGTCATGGTTATGGTTTACGAGGACAGGGTCGTGGTTTACGAGGTCACTGAGATTGGAGAATGTCTAATGTGATTAACCGTTAGATGACCAGGTGTGTGAAGTTTAAAGGACTCATGGCAGCACCAACTACACAGCCACAGGAGCCTATGAAGGTGAGTTTGAGATTTACCAATGATGTATTCGTTCATCACCTTCCTTTTTTATTCTTTAGAATGATTTGTGTATATTATTATTCATTATATTATACAGAATTGGGTGTTAATGTCCTTACAGAACATACTGGCTCATTTCGGTTGCATAACTTTTCTCGCTGCGATTTGAATGCTTGATCATGAGATTTGATTGGTTGATTATAATATCCAGAAGAGTAGGCTTTACTTGTAATTAGTTGCATACAGATACAATTGGTCACAGAGAATAGTGTTTTATAAATTATATAATTAACTAACATGTTGCTGTGGAATTAAAAATGCCAGAAAATGAAATTCTGGGTTTATGCCGGGATAGTTTCTGTGAAAGGTCTGACTGGTCTGGCTTGTATTTATTGCGGATGAATTTCCCTATGGGTATTAACACCAGCGAAACGTGGCGAGGTCTTTGACTCGGTTAAATTAATTGAAGGGAGGAGCGGTTCCCTCGTTCCCTTGGCGCGACAGACAAAGTGCATCCGTGCAAAGTGCATCCGGGCTGTTTCTCCTTCGTTCCGCATGAGCGCTCGCGACAGACAGAGAGGAGAGTAGATGATGGCCGGGTTTGAAATTGACTTGACAATATTTTTCTATGTGGACTGGCCATTCTCAACATGTTATTGCTGAGGAGTGACACTTTTTGTTTCACTAGCTGTCAAAAGTTGTATTGTTTTCTGACTTCGACAAGTCTTTGTTTTGCTTCACTGGCAAAAGTTTCATAGGTTGTGAACGATGGTAAATTTCTGACTGCTAAAAGGCTGCTGGAAAAAGGGGGACATTTGCACTGCTCCTTCACCCTAAGGCACTAAACAAGCTGACAAGGGGCCAGAGCGGGATGGTGATGTAAATACTAAATCTAGCTGTCAGAAGTTTTATTGGTTGTACTGGTAGCAAATTCTTGACTGCATAGAATCTTTAAAAAAAATACAGTTGTGGAAGAAGTGTTCAGGCCAAAGCTCCCTCACCCAAAGACAGTAGACAAGCTGACAGGGGCCAAGGGAGGATGTTGATTCAAATACAAAATGGGAGAAAAAAAGAGAGAAAGAGAATACATAGTGTGATGGTGACAGCCACACACAGCGCAACACTGAGACAGGCGCCGTCAACAGTCGTGCCAAAGGGCCAAACAACCGAGAGAATGAGATTGCAGGAGTGCCGAGCTAAGCGAAACAAAACTGACGGCCCGCACTTTTAAATGAAGAAAAAAAATAGGGACTTCTTGAGAATACCTCTCAGAAGAGAGATCTGTATTCTGAGAGATCTGCCCTCAATTAAAGCTACATACATCAAACCCATAGGAGAAGGAAGAAGAAAAATGTTCTCTTTACTTTCCCTCAAGGGGATGTGTCTTCAAGACACAATACTGTTGTATAAAATAGATACTTACACTCAGGGGTGCAACTTTCACTTGGGCATGTCCCCCCCCCCCCCCCCCCCCAACATTCTGAATTTGCATTTTTGCCCTCCCAGTTTTATCATTGGAATGTGATACAAAACATGGCAACGGCGTGTTTTAGGACCATGAGCATGCCTCCGAGTGATCGCGTAGGCTGTTTAGAGTGTTTATCTGACTGGGTAAAAAATATATATATATATATAAATATATACAAAAAATATATACAATAATGATGTCCTCCCCACGTCTGAAACCGAAGTTGCTATAAAACATTTATACTATTAAACATGTCATTTACATCTACTACACATAGTGTTACAATACATACATTGAACTAAGTAAGGATTTTAAACAGACAACAAAAAGACCCCATAAAGTAGTACACGGTGTCAATACAGCAAAGTAGCCGGTTTAAGGTTGAGCAAAATCCTTTCAGCTCTGATGCGCCTGACCAATTCAGGCGGGCGTAGGGCAGCTGTAGAAAAGCCCTACATACCTAAGTCCCTGTTCTTTTACTTCAATAGAACAGTGTTTTCCTTCTTTCTTTCCTTTAAACATCGTTTTACTGTGAATCAAATTTGCCTTCAGTTTGGTTTGGAAGTGTAAGGTTCTGCATTTATTTTCTTAGTCAACCTCGTGTTCTGTTTCGTTGTGTTCTTGAACGTAGCCCAGTGTCTTTGTGTTCTTGAACATAGCCCTGTCTTTAATTTTTGTTCATTGATTTCACCTGTGTGAGTTACTCACCTGGTCTCATCAGCTCCTTATTTAGTTCCATTCATTCTGTTTGTGCCTTTGTGCGGTACTGTTCGTTTTGACTCTACGAAGCCTTTTCCTAGCTCGTTTGTGAGAACCAGTTATAGCCTTCAGTCCTAGTTTTGTTTCTCCTGCCTGTTTATGCCCATTGCCTGCCTTTGACCACGATTCCTGCCTTCTACGAAGGCGAAATAAAACACCTGCCGTGCTCTGCGCGGGAATCTACACCTTTTTCTCCCTGACTATTCATTACAGGAAGACTGTTCCACTTCCCTTGTCCCCTCAGCTTCTTCTTAGCATTATAACAGCCTTCCCTCTCCAACCTAAACTCAAGTGTTCCACTACAGCATATACTGTATCGTGTGTGGGAGGATGGCAGGACCTCTAGAATAGGACATCCACCATCAATATTCAATATATTACCATTAGACCGTAAACTAGCATAGTACATTCTCAGCCCATGCCTGGAGCTGGCCACCGGAGGATTGCAGCCGAGGAAATGTGCTTCGCAACCTCCAATGAGAATTGATTACTTCCACTGTCCGGCTCAGACACACTCAATGCCTGCTTTAAATATGGACCATACCTTCCTCTGTCACATCTGATGTCTGATTACACAGTCCAATGACGTTCTATTTGGGTTGTCGATTCGTTAAATCCTGACTGCTGATCAATTGTATTGATGATTGATTTTCAAATCTAATGAAGAATGATTTTCTTGTTGTGTAACACCTGAGACCTAATGGACTTGTCAATAGTTCATCTAGTCAGTTTTGCTTCTTGGCTGAGATTAGTCCTAATCAGGAAAGAAGAGATTGAGGAGCATTTAGTAAATCCATTGAGGTTCCTTTCAAAAACGGTTCGTTGTCAGTTTTGCTCCCTTGGCTGCATTTTTATTAGTCATAATCTGGGATGTAAACAAATGACAAGGGGACAGATTGAGATTTAGGTGGAGGCGCATTCAATATCTCCATTGAGGTTCCTTTTAATTACACTCAGGAAACGTTACAACTGATTACTGGGTTGATGTGGATCATGTTCTTTAGGGCATACCTTTTAAATTATTTTGCAATGGAAAACAAGTATTTGTGCTACCTATTGGATACCTCCAGGGTCGTATTCATTAGGGCACACCATATCTAAGTATTTTGCAACAGAAAACAAAAATGACCTGTCCATCCATGTTTCAGTCTGTTTGCTGCCTAATGAACACAACCCTGATTTGATGTGTTGTGTTTGTCTCTCTGTCTTTCAGTCCTGACAGAAGTCCACTTTAGTCATCCATATTTCATTCTATTTTCTTCTGTTTGGTGTCTAATGATCATGATGTGTGTTCCTCCCTGTCTTCCAGTCTCAGCAGAAGTGCATAGCCATCTTTGCTCTGCTGTGCTGCTTCGCTGTGCTGGTGGCTCTCACCTTCTCCGCTGTAGACATCTGGTGGGAGGACGAAGACGGAATCACAGAAGAGAACTGTAACAGACACTGTCGGTAAGAGGTACAGGAACTATAATCAAGGAACCTAGAACCAAATACTTGCGCTAGCTAAATGAAAGTCATTACAAAGGTCCTAAACCGCCTGCAGGGCTACCGATCTGTAACAAGTACAGCTATAGATATAGCCTACAACAAAAGGTCCTAAACTGCCTGCAGGGCTACCGATCTGTAACAAGTACAGCTATAGATATAGCCTACAACATTGTCATATTGACAGGAGTCAAAATCTTCCAAGGCCCTAAGATGCTATCGTAAACATAGACCATAGATGTCTGCATCATCGATTTCAGAGATCTGAAATGATGATTAAAACTGCATGCTTTCTCATCAGCATTGTCCTTGTGGAGAACATTCCGGAGGACCTCCCCCTTTCCGTAGATGGTACAACCCACGTTCCCCTCACCACAGGCCTCAACAGCCTGTTGGACCAGGCCAAGCACTCAGTGGAGGTGGTATCTCCTGTCTGGAACCTCAACTCATGGGACCAAGAGACATGGCCCAACTCTGACACACAGGTATCATGTAACAAGAATTCCACTTCTACTTCTTCATCTTATTCTACTTCTTCTTCTTCATCATCATATATCGCAAACTATAAAACTATATAAAACAAATGTTCTACTTTGGCAAAGTGCTATTCCATTATATCAGCATTGCGCCCAGCAGCAGAAATTGATACTAAGCCACACAAAACCTGCAACAGTCTTTGGATAAGGACATTCACAGAGCAGAGGGAATAATAACAGTCATAAGGTACATATCCTTTTATGTCTCAGGGCCAGCTCCTGTTCCAGAGACTGCTCAACCTCAAGACTCGGGAGGTTAAATTGAAGATTGCCAGCAGTCTCACAGACTCTGCTGAACTGCAGAAACTAACAGAGCATGGTAAGTGACACTTCATTCATATCACTCCACATAATATACAAAAACAGCAATGTATTATTCTTTGAAGGCCTATAGAACTGTGTGTGCTCAATTACGCATACGGATGTAAGATCTTAATTGAATCACTATTTTGTCTTTGAGAATTTTCCTGCCCGGCAGAAATGCAAACCTGTAGTGAATTTGAGTTTTTAAAAGGCTTCTAAAGTTGATCATTTCCACTTTGAAAATTCAGACTTGATTTGCCCTAACAAAAAATATATCAACCCCTACAAAAATGTTCATTAATTATAATCACATAATAATTCACATTTTCTCTTGCTGCAGGATTATTTTCCCGCTGTAGCAAACTTACTCAAATTTAGACCCTACATCTGTAGGCTACAATGTCTCATATTTATCTTAAGGAAAGCAGATACAGCGCTTTCTATAACATTTTGTCATACCCGTGGTATACTGTCTGATATACCACCTCTGTCAGCCAATCAGCATTTAGGGCTCGAACCCCCCAGTTTGTACAACGTTTTCTATAACATCCATCACTGTATGAGCTCCACTCTCACTCCTTGAGCTCTCCGGCAAACTTAAGTCCACAAGGTCAAACAACATGAATGTGCAAATGGATCCAACTTAACTGCTTCCTTGTCAAATTGGGCTTCAAGGCTGCCTGTACGTCTTTCTGACAGCCACAGGCCACATTGGCCTTTCTTCTCGAATGTGGCCGTGATTTAAGGGGCCAATAGAGACAGGGCTTTAGAAGCCTAAATGTTTGTCTGGAGGTTGTGCCCTTCAGCAAGGCACTTTACTGCTCCCTCCAGTATTCTTCTTCCCTGACTTCCTTTCCCCCCTCAGGTGCCGAGGTTGGCTTTGTGAATATGTCAGCTCTGACCAGAGGCGGACTGCACTCCAATTTCTGGGTTGTTGATAGGAGGCATGTGTTCATTGGCAGTGCCAGCATGGACTGGCGATCACTGTCCAAGGTACCAGTTCTAGTCTAGGGTTTTCCAAACTCGGTCCTGGGTCCCCCCTGGGTGCATGTTTAGGTTTTTGCCCTAGCACTGCACAGCTGATTCAAATAACCAACTCATCATCAACCTTTGATTATTTGAATCAGCTGTGTGGTGTTAGGGCAAACACCAAAACGTGCACCCAGGGTGGACCCCAGGACCGGGTTTGGCAAACCCTGATCTAGTCCATTAGTGATTAGAGAAATGATTACCTGGCACTTTCATGCCCTAATGCCAGCTGGTGGTAGAACTCCCATTGAATGTAATTAACATATTGGCCAATGAGGAGTCAAAACACACACACACACACAACCGCACACACACAACCAAACACACACACAGTGCAAGACAACAGAAATCTACACACTCTAGCAGAAATGTCGGCAGAGAACAGAAATGTCTCAAGGTCCTGAGCATGCAATAATGAGCTGTCAGCAGTCTTTGTCAGCTGAAATGAACAGGTATATAGTCCACAAACACAATACACTGAAACAAACTATGTTTTCATCAGACAAGTATTCACTTATAGTGCATATAGCTAGTCTGTTTGAGGAGTCCCTCAGCCGCCCAGTCAACACACTAATTCTCTCTTTAATAACCACACTGTCAACCACATTGCCTCCTCCTCTCCCTCCGTCTCTTCCCTGCATCTCTCCACAGAGGAAGGAGTTGGGGGTGGTGGTTTATAACTGCAGCTGTCTGGCTATAGACCTCCATAGGGTCTTCTCCTTTTACTGGCAGCTCCAGAACAGAGACTACGTCCCTTCTATCTGGTCTAAGAGAGTCACGGCCCTCTACGGCAAGGACAACCCCGTAACGCTGTACCTCAATGATACAGAGGTTACCGCTTATGTGTCGGTGAGGATTTGTTGTTATGTACTGTGTATTACATAGAGCAGATCAGCAGAGGCTGGTGGAGGGAGGAATCGGAGGACGGGCTGCATTCCATTTCTTCCATCCCAGGCATTACAATGAGCCTGTCCTCCGATGTATAGTGACACCAGCCACCACTGGTCTACAAACTATAACATTGTCTTGCTATAGGAGTTTTGGAGTTATGTTTCTACACTCTTGTTGAAATGGAGTAGAATAACCATAACTAACCCTAACTAACCTTAAATAACCCTAACTAACCCTAACCCTAACTAGCCATAACCCTAACCTACCCTACCCCGAACAGATTGCTTTATCAATTACTAAACCGACGCTCACCCGGGTGATTAATCATGTAAATGTTACGCAGAGAAACAAATGAAACGTCTCCGTTTGACGCGCCAGCGTCTAATTTGACAGTAATGAATCTCTCCATCCCCCTAGGGCTAATGTGTTGATCAGCTACAGAGAACACATTCATCATCATAACAGGAAGTAATGATGGTATGGCGTCCTACTGTGATGCTGCTGTTGGCAAAACCTTGCCCTCCTCCTCTGCCTCCGCTCCTCTCAGCTCACTTCTGACAATGACGCATGTTGGGGTTATGTCCGTCCTCGTTTCGACCCGCTACTCCCCCAAATACGTCTCAGACTATATTAAGTATTGAGACTGCTTAAAATGTAGGAAATGGGAAATTGGAACATATCCTTTGTTTTGAAAGTGTGAAATATAGGCTAAAAGGGGGCTTTGGCTGTCACATAGAAGGCAGTAATAAAGTGAAGCTGTGAAACACTGAAGCTCTACTTATTGAAACAGTTGACAGTCTTCAATATAACCTGCAATCGAAACAAGTAAAATTGAATCATTTGAATGTGTGTACTCATCTTAATTGTGATGCCTTTCTTGGTTCCTTCCTTCCCTCCTCAGACCTCTCCTGACCTCTTCTGTCCAAAGAATCGGGCCAAGGACATAGATGTCATACAGCATGTGATGCAGGAGGCCAAGTTGTTCATCTACATCTCTGTCACAGACTACCTTCCCCTACTCACCAGAAGGTCTGGAGGGTCTTTAGTTTCAAGGTGATGCTTCCCAATATCCGATAATGAGCCTATTCATCTTTTCACAATGTGCTCATTATAGTCGGACCAATGACATAACACGTATATGTCATACAAGCTGTAGCTATACCTTCTGCAATCTGAGTGCAGCTGTAGTTTGCATCCGTGCTTTGATTTCTGAATTTGAGAGCCCAAACCCTCCGGCTTTGTAGCAAACCAAGTGGCAGGGGTGCCATTGGCTGAAACACACATGAAGGATTGTGGCTCAAAGTGTTCTTCTAACACCCAGTGGTCCTCTGCTGTGCATCTCATTTCCTGTGACTTTGTGACCCCTTCCATCGACACAGATACTGGTCTCCTATCGATGAGATGATACGTGAGGCTGTGGTCCTGCGAGGGGTCAAAGTTCGCATGCTCATCAGTTTCTGGAAGCAGACCCACCCGCTCACCTTCAACTTCATTATGTCCCTCAAGTCACTGTGCATGGAGTTGGCCAACTGCTCCCTAGAAGTGGTGAGTGAATGAAAAGAAAGACTGTGAAAGGCCTATTAAAGAGATGTACTGTATATTACACTCTGAAATACCACGTACTGTAGCTGGTTTTGCACAATCACTACTTTTGAGGTCTAAGAACATTGATCTTGGACTGTAATATTCCTTTCAGAATAAAGTGGCTCAGGAATTCAGATGTATGATGGCTCATAGAGTTTTAAAGCAACTTGAAGCCGTACAGTGCACTAGCATTGCCTCTATTGCGGCGGATATCGATTTGGTTTTATGACTTTAATCTTCTGTTCCTGCAGAAGTTTTTTAGCAGGAGGGAGCAGATGGCTAATAGTCAACCAGGAGTCAACCACAATAAGTACATGGTGACCGACAGTGCTGTGTACATAGGTCAGTGATCCAGATCCAGTCACTGGGAATCTACTGTATCATTGATTATACAATTATACAATACCCCCTACACACACACACATTTTGGAGAGGAGCAAAGCGTCAACCACAATTCAGCACTCACTAGAGCTAGTTTGGAATGCAGTACCTTGCTCAGGGCACAACGGTATGATATCTGACATGCGCTGCCTCTATTTCCTCAGGTAGTCACGACTGGGTGGGGAGTGAATTTGTCTATAACGCTGGGACCGGACTCGTCATCAAACCAACACAAACTCTCAAGGAGAGGGGCGCCACAATCCTGGAACAGGTGAAGGCTGTATTCGAGAGAGACTGGCATTCGCGCTACGCTAAAACCCTACAGGCCAGTAACAGGACTCCAGAGGGTAGCAAATACAGCAACCTCCACTACAACCAGAGGTCAAGTGTCTGACGGATAACAAGGAGGGCAAAGAGACCTGGAATGAGTCTAACGACCCCTGTTAATAAACTATCAGCACAACTTTCCCTTTAACTTGTCATGAAACAAGGGTGTATTCACTAGGAGCTAAACGGACGCAATGTTTGATGACGGCCAAATATGGATTAGCCTGAAGATGCACAAATCTGGTTATGTGGACCATTATATGCACTGTTATATGCATGAGCGGCATGGAGGTCGAACATAAACGACTATTCTAATGGTCTCATTTCTTTCAGGACCTCTACATTTACACACACTGAAATATATATGCATTTTGTATTGTCTGATTATGCATTCAGTTTGACAAGAATACCTCAGTATTTTAACCTTTTCTAATAATCTATATAACTACAACAACAAAAAATCATAGTAAACATAAAATGCTTTGCCTTAATTATATTTCACATGCTGACATGGAGACGACCTCTCTTTCTAGACTTATTGTCATATAAACAAATGACAATATAACTGGTTGGATGTTACCTGTGTGCAATTGCATGGCATGCCTTTTGGGGGAACTGCCAAAATGACCCCCCCCCCCCTTCTCAGTACACACACGCTCATGGACAAGAGGACAATTTAACCTAAAGCAGAAGATTATCATTATACAGAAGCCAGTAGGCCTATGTAAGTAGGAATGATTCATTAAAATACATGGAATGTACATTATATTTATGATACATTTATGATACAGTTTCGCCTTGTTGATCCATAATATAATGTGAACTTATTTTATAAAAACGATACCTCGTCCTTATTTCCACTGTTCTGAAACAATTCCGACTGGAAGTAGCAGAAAAACAAAGGATATAATGGCCACCACTTCGGCCTAGTAAAGGGGAAAAGTGTAGGAAAATAATCATGGGGCTTACTTTTCCCATCAGGGCTGTATTTTTTGGGGGGGGAACAGTTAACTTCCTGCCTAAAATCTATGTTTTATAATGCTATTCTACACATTTTGTCATGAGGCTATGAGAAAATGTTGCAGTTTTAAAGCAAATTGTCTACTATTTACACATTTTTCCATGAAGCTGAGAGAGAATGTAGCTGTTTTAAAGATAATTTCCTGCAATTCTACAGATGTTGCTGTTATACGCTATATGGGGGCACCCCGACCTCCAAATTGTGTAATAATAATTTGGTTGGCGGTACCCTGGAGGTCGGGGGCCCAAGGCACGTGCCTTGCGTTCGTGCCGGGCACCACATGAAGCAGCATCAGGAGTGTGGTAGTACTTATTTTGAACACATGATGGTGCTATAGTATTATATTAGATATCAAATGGCTCTGGGTTGACAGTGTGTAAATGGATTCAATGAGAGATGATAATTACTTTTTCATGTTCAGTTAGTTGTATGTTCACCGCAAAGTTTGATATCAACCTTTTTAGTCAGTTTTATCATAGACTAATCATGTTGAAATTACAGCCTTACTCGTGTTGTAAATTGTTATAAACATGTAATGGGGCCTATCGTTTGATAGTTTTTTTGTTTGGATTTGGATTGCGGTTTATGTATCCCCTCAACTTGTATGATACCATGTTTTACTCTTTTTCTGTCCAAATTGTATTTTGTTGTTAGGGAACAGCCATTATGTAGCCTGTATTTTGTTGTTAGGGAACAGCCATTATGTAGCCTATGGTGGTGATATGGAATGGGAAACGTGCTTTCCATTCCTGCTTCTTCTAGTGAAGAGTTGCGTGGCTTTAGCATTATCCCTGTGTTGCTTATGGTCGGTCGCTTTGTGATGAAAAAGGGCGATGAGGAGAGGAGGGGATGGAGAGGGTGGGGTGGGTGCCGCTGTCATGGCAACAAGATTAAGGTCAAAGATATTTTAGACAGCTCTATTAGCATTTTTTGCTCCTGCGGATTAGCACCAACTCGGGATTATTTGATATGGTTGGTGGCATCGGGGATGTGCGATGGTTTGACTGAGGTTAGTGTGTTGTCAGTCTCGTTTTGTCATGACAAAGATACCGACCGGTGCAAAAATACAATGTATTCAGAGTGAGGGATCATTGTAACTTTTTTTGCATTTAGTGTAGCTACTTACCCGGCACTGCGTCACTTGTAGGTTGAGTGTCCGCAACAGAACGTCAAATTGTAGCTGGTGGATACTGATACGCGCGTGCATGTGTTTTGTACGGGAAAGAGAGTGAGGAGTGGGGAGAAAGAGGGAGGTAACGTTAGGTATGTGCCACCTGACTGCCTGCAGATGCCTTTGCAGCAGCAGGGAATGGACCTTCCGAAGGATGTAGGTGACAGAATACATTTTCGGGGGAAATGCCAATGGAATTTTTTTGAACAATGCGTGTCCACGGCTACATATCGTCATCTTTTCAAAACAAATGATGTAGCATGTTAGTTTGTGTACTTGCGACACAAGTGCGTACGGGACTATTATGCAGTCTCACTGCGGCTGCAGCAGGGAGCTACTTGAATTCTCAAATAGTTTTACGAAAGCGACAGGATCCCGGCCGACCACAAGAAATGCTGCAGGCTTTTCCACAATGACAGTGGCTGTGTCCTGCGTTTCATTCACCTCTAGGGATAGGGCGAATGTTTGAAAAAAGAGTGTTCTGTGTTTATCAAGCAAACGATCTCTCTTTTGACGTCTACAGAAGTCCTCATCAAATCCAATATGTTTTGCTGATAAAGGATCGATCAATCGTCAAGGACATCGATCAAGATGGAAAGCGAGGTTTTTCTACCCCATCTGGAGCAATTTATGCTCAGCCCGCTTGTCATTTGGGTAAGTACCCTTCTGCATGTTCAAAATGTAGCTATGATAAATGTCCGTGGCGTTGATTTTCCGATTAATAAGCAAATAATGATGTTTTTATTTTTGGTTTTGTTTAGGTGAAGACATTTGGGCAAAACGATGGGAACATGACATTGGATTATCCCGAGTTACTGGATGGGGTCGTTTTGAACAAGATCATGATTCAAATGTAAGTTTAGTCTGTTTTTGTTTTGTTATTTGCACATTTTGCCCTATGCACTGCAGCCAATAAGGAAGTTGGCTCTATGCCGGCCTGGTGTAGCCTAATCCAAGCCAATGAGCAGCACTGTCCAGATAAAACAGTTAGTGTAGCTGGAATTTGACACATTTTGACACAGCCCATGTCAATGATTGGCTTATCACCCGCTTCTGCTCATCTGACAGCAAGCTACAGTGTTGCTCATAATGTTGCTGTGATCATCCATGCTAATAACGAGAGAAGTTCCATAATAATAGGCTATTTAACTTGGTTGTATTTTGACAATAAACCGAGTGCCAGTCTCTCTGCTATCATGCTAACTCCTTGTCAGTAGTGGTCATGTTTGGTGTGACAATGACATCAGTGGAGTTAAGAAGAGCACAAACAGATCTGGGACCAGGCTGTTTTGACTCCATTTTGACTCCATTTGGGCATGCTATAATTAGAGTGAGTTCTGCTGCCAACTTCATGCAAAACAAAATGTATTTACAAAGTGATATAACACTTAACCTGTTTGTATTTCAGTCCTCTCAGAATTTCGCCGCATTTTGGGAATGCTATTTTTAGAGCTCTAAATTGTGCTGGGTCGGTCAGGGTCTGTCTGTCTGTCTGTCTGTCTGTCTGTCTGTCTGTCTGTCTGTCTGTCTGTCTGTCTGTCTGTCTGTCTGTCTGTCTGTCTGTCTGTCTGTCTGTCTGTCTGTCTGTCTGTCTGTCTGTCTCTGTCTGTCTGTTTCTGTCTGTCTGTCTGTCTGTCTGTCTGTCTGTCAAGAATATGTATTGTAACGTTTCTAATTGGTTTCCAGAAAAGGTCGAGTCTGAGTCCCAGATCACTTAGTGCAGTCTTTCCAGCTCCCATTGCTGATGTGACAATGACAGCGACGAAGTTGACAAAACATTACGAAACAGATCTGGGACAAAATAGGTCTTAAAGGAAGTCTTCAAGAGCTAATTGAGTAGCTTATTGTTGGGGTACCTTATGGCTGGGAGAATTATCATCATCACCCACCTAATCATCACAAACTGATGTCCCCTCTGATAGACAGTCATTAGTGTGGCTGGGGGTTTGTTAGACCCAGGCTGTCCAATGAAAAGGCACTATAACCCCAAAGAACAACTTTTTATTAAGGTTAGATATAGCCTAGCTCTGAACCTAAACAATACCAATATTTAGGACTAATGTAAGTTATGTTTGAAGGAATCCAAATAACTAGAGGTTTATATATATATATATATATATATATATATATATATATATATATATATATATATATCCTGTCTTCTTTGGGATAAGAGCGTCTGTCATAGTCTGGCTAAAAAACAATACACACACACTCACACCACACACACACACACACACACAATGCTGGGGCCTGCCGGTGGTTTAGGATAATCCCTTGGATTGCATGGAGACCCTCTGGATTAGGGGCTTGTTGATAGTGTTTAGTTTTATGTGGAGAGCGAGACAGATGGCAGGGAGGGAGACAGTAGTGGCTCAGAGACCTACAGGAGACTATGGGGTCATCCTCATTAGGGTTCACAGTAGTGACACATTTTGCAACGGGAATCGAAAATGTGTGTTTCTTATTGGACCAATTCAGGTAGTCCTTCCCTGTTTTGGAATGTTTGCTTCCATTTTCTGCCTAATGAATACAACCATGGACAGATACCAAGGTACATCCTATCTGTTACAGGAGGCTGAGGCCAAATAGGTTTAGGTCACTGTGTCAGTCAGATTGCCAGTCATTAGGGAAATTGAAATGGCTGGGAAGGGAGTGGATGAGTGAAGGGAGTGCTCTTTTAGGTGCTTGAGTGGAGTTATGCTAGCCTGGTCCCAGATCTGTTTGTGCTGTCTTCCCAACTCGCACGTGTCAAGGACCATAGGAGTTAGAAAGACTGAGCAAACAGATCTGGGACCAGGCTAGAGTGGAGCAGGCTGATGCTATGGCTAGAGAGCAGCTACCATTTGGCTGTGAATTCATCATGCCATGAGCCTGACAGGGGGAATGATGTAATGGGGCAGAAAAAGAGGGAGAAACAGAGAGAGAGAGCTAGAAGCAGGTTTGATGGGAGTTAAAGCCAAGTTTAGCCAGATGTACTATACCTTTATAGCACCTGGCTTACCACATAACTCACCACCTCTGTGGCTGTAGAAATAGCATCTAATACGTCTTAGAAATAGCATCTAATACGTCTTAGAAATAGCATTTATATTTAATGTCATTTCATTTCCTTCAGAAATCACACGGGTAACACTTGACCATCTTTGTGGCTGTAGCTGAAATACGTTGTTGTAATTAAGTTGCTATAACGTTATTATAATGTTTTCATTCTCCTCAGAAATCCAAAAGCGACTCTTCCGAGCGTCAACAAAGTGAACAACGACCCTAGTCAGAGGATTCTGAACCTGACCGTTCTCATCCGTCAAATCAAAACCTATTACCTAGTGAGTTACAGTTCTGGATGTTCCCTCTTAGTTAAGTTTCCACCATTAAACATTCCTCCCATTTATACTGTGTGGAACATTTGAGTTTGAAAGATTGGCAAGTCAAACCACATTCATTCTAGGGAAGGGACACGCAAACACACACACACTCTCTCTCTCTCCCTCTCTCTCTCTCTCTCTCTCTCTCTCTCTCTCTCACTCTCTCACTCTCTCACTCACTCACTCACTCACTCACTCACTCACTCACTCACTCACTCACTCACTCACTCACTCACTCACTCACTCACTCACACACACAGTCTCAAGATTTGCATGATGGTAAGGGTTAATACCCTCTAAGTGAGGAGAGCAGCTCTCTGCACATCTGGCCCACAGCCCTGGCCTGATCTGGTCGGCCACCAGGCCACCCACCAGACTGTCAACCAGCCTCTTCTTAAGACGACTGCCCTAAATATCACCACATCCACCATGTAAACATCTCTGCAATCAGTGTGTGTCGTTAGGCAGGCTACAGTAATGCCTGTGCCAGACCTACAAGGCTTTGGAATGACCCATTTGGGTGGGATCACGACAGAGAGGGAGAGAGTCCCTCTCAGTCACAGCTGTCTATCTGTCTAATGCTGCGGTTTAGATGAAAGCAATTGTAGTAATTAAAAACAGAGCAATTATACAGACATAAGGTCAGTTTTAATTTTACCTTTATTTAACTAGGCAAGTCAGTTAAGAACAAATTCTTATTTTCAATGACGGCCTAGGAACAGATTTGTACCTTGTCAGCTCGGAGGTTTGAAAATATAGTACGTTGTGAATGTGTGAAAGCCCGAGACATACTTTATATTGTTATATTTCCAGTATGGAAATCATTTTTGAAACAGAATGTATTTAGCTAGTTTGTTTGTATGAAACACAATTATTCTAGTGCCTGTATTTATTTACAGGGCATTTGTACAAACCCTCATCATACAGCACAAATAGTGTGTCATTACAGTATATCATCTAGATAAATCCATGAAGACTGATAGTCTTTTGAAATGATTTAGTCGTCGTTTATGCATAAAGGGTCTGTGGTGTGTTTACCACAGTCAAGTACCAGTTCAATCTCATCATCGCAGCAATCTACTTTCCCAAGGGTTTGATTTGGATTCCGGAGGGAGAGTTCAATCACTTCTAATTCTTGCTCAGCAAAAAAAACAAAGACAGGAAAGAAACACCAAGAACAATCGAGATATCTAATGAATTCCCCTCAGAATTCCTTATGGGCCCCGGTCAAAAAGGAGTGGATTGCAATTTGGGAGGTATGCTAAGATGGCAAATGAAGACGGCAGCTCTCCTCTCTCTGCAGTAATGTAGGCTACAATGCTTGATCAAGAGATGAAATGGAGTCTGTTTCCCAGACACTATCATTTCAGGACAGATTCAAAATCTGTCATATTTAGACATAGTTATTTTGGGATGGAATTGGCCTGGTTTGTGTTAGTCTTAGATTTGTGCATTTTGTGACAGGATTTTTAAAGATATATATTTTTTGTCATATTCAGCTGCAACGTTGCAGCTGTAATCTCTATGTCAAGTTTATCCAAGTCTTATATTGTGTGTAGTGCACCAATCACTGGTTGAAGAGATGATTTTATCTCAGCTCTGCTATAAACCGCAATCCAAAAAAATGACTTCACTTCATAATCAGATTTTAGCTCGAGGGGAAAGCAAAGTGACCCCAGAACCCAGTCCCTTGAACATTCCTCACTGGAAATGGGTCGCGGTCACTGGAAAAATTGACTGGTTGGTTGGATGGCAGTGGTTGATTTTACTGCATCACAGCTGCATGGCTAGCCAGACTGGAACTCTCTTACTAGGGACTTTACTAATTGTTTCCTGGACGTAAGAGGGGTCCTGGTTTTCTCAATGGGAAATTAAACACTGCATTACACATTCACACCACATTAGCCTAGCTAGCCACTGTAGCGACCAACAAACAGACATGGGTTCAAATAGTATTTAGTCTCTTTCCAATATCTTCGCTGTGCTTGATTGAGCTTACCCTGGCACAATGGAATAGTCCCTAAAGTGCAAACTCCGCCCGCCTGGCACTCGACGCAGGCTAAATAAAATGTGCTACATATTTGAAAGAAAATACAAATATTTTATTTGAACTCAGGTCTGGTCAACAATTCCCCAGACTGGAAAGTGTCTTGGCACCACTGGCATTATAGGCTGAAAGGTTTATGTATAAAAAGCACCAAAGAAACTGCCCATTTCTTACAGCCATTCTGGTCCCTCTCCGTCTGTTGGCACCAAGTTGACATATTTAAATGCCTGACTATACAATCCCAACCCTACTCATTCAGATAGCATTGGCCAGATCCCAACAGTGTTTTTTTTTGTCCTCCTGTCTCACTCTTTCGTTGTCCTTTTCCGTACCCACGCTCCCTTTCTCATCCCCCTTTTTCTCCCTTTCCTAGGAGACTCTGAGGCAGCTGATCATGATGCCTTTACCCAACGTGTTGGTGCTTGGCAGGACTCCTCACTGTGGTGTGTTTGCCCACCATGCCCACACCGTCTTACATTCTGTTGAGAAACCCAAAGAGAGAACAGTACACCCTTTGAATTCTATGTGATGTACAGTACTACTTTAGTTCCACAGATGTAGCATCTTCATTTGATCACCCTGTTGTTGCCGGAAATGTCAAACTTGTATTGTATTCCATGTTTAAAAGGGCTTTTAAAGTTGGTCATAAACACTTAAAAATGTCCGACTTGATTTGCCCCATCAACACTTTTATCAATCGCTACAAAAAATTTCATTAATTATAATCCACACAAAAATTCACATTTCCTGTTGCTGCAGGATTCTTTTCCTTCTATGACAAAGTGGTCAAATGAAGATCCTACCTGTAGACTTGGTTTGCCAGTCACACACGTCCGTTGAGAGACTAGAAATACCAACTGTATCTGTGCTGCGTAGATAAGTACAGTTTGTAAGATGATTGACACAATCTTAGAGTTTGCAGTATCATCCTTCCATTTGTTGTCCATGACATACCGTGACATAATATAATTATTCATATGAGTAAACTGAACTCAAACCAGACCAGTTAATTTGCAATGTTGCCCTATAAGTTGACCTCAAAACCCCTATAAGACAGACTTTGAGGGCCTTTACTGTCTGTGTGTTCAGCAGATGTGTAATTCAAATGCACACCATCAGTCTGATAGATGTGCTAGCCTTGGTGACAGGCTCTGGCCTGATGAGTGACCCAAATTCACACAGCAGCCTGCCTCAAGTTAGACTACATCTGAATGTCCTTTAATCATTGACTTTAATCTGAATTTAATGTGGGGGTTGTATTTTGGGGTTTTTCTCCTCAGAGCAAAGTCTGGAGGAAATGAAGAAATTACTTCTTCTCTTATTGGGCTGTGCTGTCCAGGTAGGAGGAGTTGGGTGTAGTTGTGTGCGTGTGTGTGTAGGGGGGGGGGGGGGGGGGGGGGGGGGTCTGGAACGATGTTGTTTTAGCTAGCTCATAATTGAGGATTTGAGGGGGACTGTAATGGTTTTCTTCATCTGAAGGAGAGGCGGACCAAAGCGCAGCGTGGTGGTTATTCATATTCTTTAATTTATAAAGAAACTAGACATGAGATAACTAACAAAAACAACAAATGTGAGAAAACCTAAAACAGTCCCATCTGGTGCAAAACACAAAGACAGGAACAATCACCCACAAACACACAGTGACACCCAGGCTACCTAAGTATGATTCTCAATCAGAGACAACTAATGACACCTGCCTCTGATTGAGAACCATACTAGGCCGAAACATAGAAAAAATCAAACATAGACTGCCCACCCAACTCACGCCCTGACCATACTAACTAAATACAAAACACAGGAAATAAAGGTCAGAACGTGACAGGGACCCCTGTTTCACCTCACCAACAGGATGTCCGTCCCCCAGGCTAGGCTACACACACTCATTAAGACCCTAATCTACTATACCCACTGTGTGTTTTCAGTGTGAGAAGAAGGAGGAGTACGTCGAACGCATCCAGACCCTCGACTTTGACACGAAAGCAGCAATAGCTGCTCATATCCAAGAGGTACAGTAACTCGCTCCACGTTGCGTTTGTCCCTGGTCTGTGCGTGACAAGGACAGCAGTAGAGTTGGCAAGACAGATCTGGGACTCAGGCTAGCTTGTTCCACATTCAGTAACATGCATGTTTCTCTTATGTGGAAGTATTAGTGATTGAGAACATGACAAGGGCAGGCTAGCCATTTGCAAACTGTTTTATAACAACATGCACCAAACTGTGTTGTGATTTAAATAATGATCCTTTTTTTAAAAGCATTAGAAACATTCATTTGACAATAATCTGTTAAAGGTCCTATATAAACACCGGGCTTTTAGTAATGAACAGCAACATAATAAATCCATTTAGCATGTGTGAATACATTTTACATGTGGGTGGTCCCGGGAATCAAACTCACTACCCTGGCATTACAAGCACCACACTCTACCAATTGAGCTACAAAGGACTACGTGGATAGCTTTTATACCACATTTATTTATTTAGGAGAACAATAATACCTTTCATTGCATTTAGTTCACATGAGAAATGACGTAATTATTTCCCTCGGGTAATAGAGGTTCACATGGAACTTAAGGTTAAAGGTCATTTTGTAATTTTTATTAGGATCCCCATTAGCTAACGCCGTAACGCTAGCTAATCTTCCTGGGGTCCAACACCAATTAACAAGACATTACAAACAACCACAATCAGGACTTCACAAACATTCAACATGTAGACCATACAGACGATTCAAATACCTGACAGGAAACACATTTAACATTCAGTTGATGCTTTCTATTTCCTGTCCAGTCATATGGTCTATTGCATTAGTTGTTTTATTTTATTCTTGAAGGTGAATTTACTTTTTGCCTGAGAAATATGGATTGGTAAAGATTTCCATTCAGCTATGGCTTTATATAAAACTGTAGATTTAAGGCGATTTGTCCTTGGCTTAGGTTGTTTTAGCTGCCCTGAATTTGCCTGTCTGGTTTGGTGGTCATGCGTGTTGCTAGTATGTAATAACTGGACTGAAAAGTTCAGTGTGTTTAAAAAAAATAGAACATTCCTAAAGAAAATCAAAAGACTGGATAGTCATTTATTCTGAACGTGAAGCCATGAGAGATTCTGATGCATTTGGATAATATTCATACGGACAGAGCAAACCAGGCAGCCCTGTTTGGAGCTTTTTTAGACCTTTCTTTGCTGCAGATGACCATATAACTGGACAGTACTCTAAGTGTGATAGGACCAGGGATTGACCATATAACTGGACAGTACTCTAAGTGTGATAGGACCAGTCATTGACCATATAACTGGACAGTACTCTAAGTGTGATAGGACCAGGGATTGACCATATAACTGGACAGTACTCTAAGTGTGATAGGACCAGGGATTGACCATATAACTGGACAGTACTCTAAGTGTGATAGGACCAGGGATTGACCATATAACTGGACAGTACTCTAAGTGTGATAGGACCAGTCATTGACCATATAACTGGACAGTACTCTAAGTGTGATAGGACCAGGGATTGACCATATAACTGGACAGTACTCTAAGTGTGATAGGACCAGTCATTGACCATATAACTGGACAGTACTCTAAGTGTGATAGGACCAGTCATTGACCATATAACTGGACAGTACTCTAAGTGTGATAGGACCAGGGATTGACCATATAACTGGACAGTACTCTAAGTGTGATAGGACCAGTCATTGACCATATAACTGGACAGTACTCTAAGTGTGATAGGACCAGGGATTGACCATATAACTGGACAGTACTCTAAGTGTGATAGGACCAGTCATTGACCATATAACTGGACAGTACTCTAAGTGTGATAGGACCAGTCATTGACCATATAACTGGACAGTACTCTAAGTGTGATAGGACCAGTCATTGACCATATAACTGGACAGTACTCTAAGTGTGATAGGACCAGTCATTGACCATATAACTGGACAGTACTCTAAGTGTGATAGGACCAGTCATTGACCATATAACTGGACAGTACTCTAAGTGTGATAGGACCAGTCATTGACCATATAACTGGACAGTACTCTAAGTGTGATAGGACCAGTCATTGACCATATAACTGGACAGTACTCTAAGTGTGATAGGACCAGTCATTGACCATATAACTGGACAGTACTCTAAGTGTGATAGGACCAGGGATCGACCATATAACTGGACAGTACTCTAAGTGTGATAGGACCAGTCATTGACCATATAACTGGACAGTACTCTAAGTGTGATAGGACCAGGGATTGGCCATATAACTGGACAGTACTCTAAGTGTGATAGGACCAGGGATTGACCATATAACTGGACAGTACTCTAAGTGTGATAGGACCAGTCATTGACCATATAACTGGACAGTGCTCTAAGTGTGATAGGACCAGGGATTGACCATATAACTGGACAGTACTCTAAGTGTGATAGGACCAGGGATTGACCATATAACTGGACAGTACTCTAAGTGTGATAGAACCAGGGATTGACCATATAACTGGACAGTACTCTAAGTGTGATGGACCAGGGATTGACCATATAACTGGACAGTACTCTAAGTGTGATAGGACCAGGGATTGACCATATAACTGGACAGTACTCTAAGTGTGATAGGACCAGTCATTGACCATATAACTGGACAGTACTCTAAGTGTGATAGGACCAGTCATTGACCATATAACTGGACAGTACTCTAAGTGTGATAGGACCAGGGATTGACCATATAACCAGACAGTACTCTAAGTGTGATAGGACCAGGGTTTGAATTACCTGATTCAGTGTGCAAGATGTTACATACTCTGAACAGGTCACGAGCAATACAAACTAAATGAAAATGTTACGGTTTTCTTCCGTTGAAGGAGAGTCGGACCAAAATGCAGCGTGGTAATTTAGATACATATTTAATGAAGAAGAAAAAACAAACAAAACAACAAACTGTCACGCCCTGGTCAAAGTATTTTGTGTTTATCTTTATGTATTTGGTCAGGCCAGGGTGTGGCATGGGGTTTTTGTAATTGTGGTGTGTTTGTCTTGGGGTTTTGGTGGTGGTATTGGGATTGTTGCTAGTAGGGTTATCTAGCAAAGTCTATGGCTGTCTGGAGTGGTTCTCAATTAGAGGCAGGTGTTTATCGTTGTCTCTGATTGGGAACCATATTTAGGCAGCCATATTCTTTGAGTTTGTCGTGGGTGATTGTCCTTAGTGTCTTACTTGTTACTCTCTGTTAGTTTGCACTAGATAGGCTGTTTTCGGTTTTCATTACGTTTATTGTTTTGTAGTATTTAGTGTTTAGTCGTGTTTACGTTTTTGTTTAATAAATATGGATCGCAATCGACACGCTGCAGTTTGGTCCGACTCTCCTTCATCACCACACTTAGAAAACCGTAACACAAACGTGAAAACCTAAACAGTCTATCTTGTGCTAACACACAGAGAGACAGGAACAATCACCCACAAACACACAGTGAAACCCAGGCTACCTAAATATGGTTCCCAATCAGAGACAACGAGAATCACCTGACTCTGATTTAGAACCGCCTCAGGCAGCCATAGACTATGCTAGACACCCCTACTCAGCCACAATCCCAATACCTACTAAAACCCCAATACAAAAACACAACACAAAATAAACCCATGTCACACCCTGGCCTGACCAAATAAATATATAAACACAAAATACTAAGACCAGGGCGTGACAGAAAAGGCTTTCTGATTCCCCAGGAACGAATACCAAATGAACGTTCTAGCACGTGTTGTCTTGTCTGCGTGACAACGGTGCACAGTGTTCTGCCACTGTTACTCAGCACGACCATCAAGCGCTTATTGGGGACAGTGTGCAATGAAAAATGAAAAACTGTCATTGCATTGCCAGTCTTCCATTGTAGCCAATCTAGTCACAGAGGCACTCCTACTTGGTTCCCAATAACATGGTCCAAACATTGTCATTTGAAACACATGTGCTGGGTGTTTCGCAACATTAGAGGATGTGTCTAATAACACACATAGATGCTGCTAAAAGACCTGCACAATATTACCCTATACTTGACCACACACACTAACATGTTTTTAGGGTAATTTATTATGGAGTGGTACCTATGTACAGTATCATTCCACGTACTGCTTTGAGGTACATATATAGAGAGAACGGAGTGAATGGAATGGCATTAAACCATGTGTTTGATTTGATATGTTCCTCCCTGTGATTGGTCAGGTTACCCACAGTCAGGACAGTGTACTGGACCTCCATTGGCTGGAGGCCAGCGAGCTCTGTGCTGAGGACCTGGAGACCCTGTTCAGACGCCTGGTGGACCAGAGAGACACACAGCTGGAGGTAGGGGGTTATAAATGGGTTATGGAGGGGTTATGAATGTGTTATGTTCTCCTTATATAGGCCTGGTGGGCCAGAGAGTCACACAGCTGGAGGTAGGGGGTTATAAACGGGTTATGGAGGGGTTATGAAGGGTTATGGATGTGTTATGTTCTCCTTATGTAGGCCTGGTGGGCCAGAGAGACACACAGCTGAAGGTAGGGGCCACTGTTGACATACTGCACAGTGTTTATAGGTTTGACCTTGCTGAGTCATACAAGATATTGCTGTGCCATAAAATATTCTGTAAGTCTTACTAGACTTTTATAGCAGTAGTTACTTATTGACTTTCTATATTGATCTGTGGTGAAATGGAGGAAGTTGAAATGGAGGAAGTTGAAAGGGAGGAAGTTGAACTTGAAATGACAGGTGAAGGAGAAGTGTCATTTCCTGTCCTATTTTCATTTTACCTCCCTCTGTTCTTTTCTCCTCCCCACCCCAGACTATTTTAGAGCTAATGCAGGAGAGAGAGTCCACCCCGTCACCCTCTCCGCCCAGCGCCCAGTCCCCCAGTGACTGTCCCAGCATGCAACAGCAGGCGACCTCCCACCAGCACTTGTCTGTGGAGCTGGCCGACTCCAAGGCCAAGGTCAGACGGCTGCGCCAGGAGCTGTGAGTAGTCAGATAAGGACACTCCCAGACCCAACCCTCCCACTCAGTGGTCATAAAGTAACCTGGGCATGACAATGACAGCCATGTGGTTGGCAAGACAACATAAACATATCTCGAATGCAGGCTAAGCATAAATGTATTTGAAAGGCACAATCCGTAATTTGTATCAGTAGTGCAGTACTGCTTGAGGACTTTCTGAGCCATCTTCCACCCAACTGGTCATTGTGTTTAGAGGATACATATGTAATTTCCCTAACCCAGCGTTAGAGGATATACTGTATGTAAGCCTTCTTTAAAGAACTCAAAAGCACCCTAGGGCATCTTCATTTCCTGTTTTATATTCTGTACAACATTTGAAATAGCATGAATAAGACCAACAAAGTGGGTTTTTTTCTCGGGTTGTCTCCACATATGTTTGGAGGTTAAACAGTTGAGCTGTGAGACAAGGCAAATGGTCAACAGTAGAGAGAGAGAGAGAGAGTCATCCTGAACGGATACAGGAGAAGGTGTCTGGGGATAGTTTGGCCCAGATTCTCTCCTTGGCATGACCCTCCAGGGCCTTGCATTGCCATTGTCCCACTTTGGCCCTCTTCCTCCCTGCCACCCCCCAGATCTGATTCAGCCCTTCATCTCTCCTCCTCTTCTCTCTTTTATCGCTTTCATTGTCTAACTGGGATATGCTGACTCTAGCCCCCGGGCTGTACAGCAGTACAGTATCCTCATAATGCAACCCAACACTATCTGTTCTGTCCCTAGAAATGTAATAGCTTTTGGTTGTAGTGCACACTTGATGTCAACAAAGTGATAGGTTTGTGAGAAAACATGTACAACAGAAGCTTTTCTCTTAGGGATTCTAAAAAAATGGTAATGCCGTAGTACTGGCCAGTATGTTGCTACTTCCCAGGGAAACTGGGGGTGGAGGAAGTGATGGTCTGGGTGCTGCAGTGTGTGGTGGAATGTGGCCAAGCAAGCAGGAGCCAGGCATCCCATATCTGCACTCGTAGAAAAAAGGGTCCCAAAAGGGTTCTACATGGAACCAAAATGGGTTCTTCAAAGGGTTCTTTGAACATGTTAAATGTCTTCTCCAAGAGCTGTATATAATGGCTGTATGACTTGACCTACTGTATCTGTCTGAGTGGATGGGGGGTAGAAGCCAGGACTGTGCGTGTGGCGCGCATGCATGCATGTGCGGCAACATTAAGAAAAGCTATGCATACTTACACCATCCCTCTCCATCTCTTTCTCTCCCCTCCCCTCCTCTCCCCTCCCTCCCTCACTCCCTCCCTCCCTCCATCCCGCTCAGAGAGGAGAAGAGTGAGCAGGTACAGGACTGCAGACAGGAGCTGGAGAACATGGAGGCTGAGTTCAACAGGATTCAACAGGAGGTAGAGAGAAGTGACGCACGCACACACACGCATACACAAACACAGACACATACGCTTGGACCTCCTCGCTAACCCTCAGTAACATGACACACAGTATCCTTACTTCTATCAGAGATTATTCAGATGAATGTACACTATGCTTTAGTGTAGATAAAGCCTTAGTGCTTAGCTAGTGACAGTGGCTACACCTCAACACCGTTTTCTACAACAGTACAACAGCTGCAGCTTGATCTCCTGAGTTCCTCAATCTGTTTTCCTGAAAGGAGAAAGAGAGATTTCATTTTCATGCCTAAAACATGGTTCTACATCAACTGGGTTACATGGTCAGGGAAACCTCTCATACATTCAGTGAAATTCAAAGACTTTAATCTTCAATATATAAATACAGTGTAGATAGTTTTGTTTAAACTTTAGATTTATTTTAAGACAGGAGCTACTTCCCAGCATTTTCCTCTCCCCACTTGAGAGAACTTTTGCCGTATATTTACCTCACGACGGTGTCCCATGTATGCTAAAACCCTTTCCCGTGTCGGTGTCCGTATCAGAACTCTGTGTTGCTAGCGGAGGCCCGGTCAGCCCGTACGTACCGTGACGAGCTGGATGCCCTGAGAGAGAGGGCCATCAGGGCTGACAAGCTGGAGAGCGAGGTGGGACGATACCGCGAGAAGCTACACAACATGGAGTTTTACAAGGCCAAGGTGGAGGTACGGTAGTGTACGGAGAAACACATTCAATACTCAGACTATAGCATGATAAACAGCCAAAAGGAAAACAAAATGATGTTTTATCTTAAAATGTGAATTTTGTCCACTGTTAAATTTACATCAGAACGTTTCAGAATGCAAAGCACCACAGCTACTAATTTTTCAAATCAATTGTTAAGGTTTTACAAATGACTGTTTTCGCACTTTGCAAAAAACTTAGATAGATCTCAAACAATACTTCACGTATTTCATCATTTAACAATTTACATTAATCTGCTGTTATCATGTACCCGACAGGGGTTTCTTTGTTTGTAACAGCCTTGATTTGTGTCTCATCTTGTAGGAGCTGAAGGAGGATAACTCTGTGTTGCTGGAGACCAAGGCTGTACTGCAGCAGCAGCTGGAGGGGTGGAGGGCCCGCTCTGATAAACTACACCAGCTAGAGAAACACAGTCTGCTGCTCAACGCCAGGGTCCACGTCATGGAACAGGTAGAAAACATGGACTATAATGCAGTGGATTACATGTATGTAAACGGTGGTCAATATCAACATTGTGGGGAAACAGGTTAAGGGAAGGATGGGGAAGGGACTGGTCTTAGTGCATGGGAGGATGTGTATTGGAAGATACATGCGATGGAACAGGTTGATGGACTAAGAGGATCATACTGTACATGCTTGGATTATGTTGTGGACATGTGTGTGCCGTGGTCAAAAGGTCATACTTTCCCACGAAGATCAGATAGAGAAATAGGAAGTTGAATATCTTTAGAATAACAACGTCATCTCCCCCTCGTCCTCTCTCTCTCTCGGCCCTTCCCAGGAGAAGGAGGTGGACAGGAGGCGCATGGAGGAGCTGCAGGAGGAGAACCTGGCCCTGGAGCTGGCCCAGAGGAGGAGCATGGAGGAGTCACAGCACCTGGGATGGGAGCTGGAGCAGCTCTCCAGGAGCCCCGACAACTCACAGGGTAAGGCTGACAGTCTACTCTACCCACTTCATCTGCCCTGTGGGAACAGTGGTACTTATTGGAAGAGAAGTGACATGCTAAATATCATTCTAACGTTAAGAACTATTCTATATGGCACAAAAAGGATACCTTCAATAAGATCATTCATTCAGTCATGATCTCACCAGTCTGTTCATAGTGGAGGTTATGTAACAGCTAGTTCGTATTCCTGTCATCCTTTCGGTCTGATGGTTGTGTTCAGGTCAGAAGTCTCTGGGTGAGGAGGTGGTTGAGGGGACCAGGAGTCGTCTGCTGAGGCTGGAGAGAGAGAACCAAAGCCTGCTCAGGACCATAGAGGAACTGAGAGCTGCTGACCTCAGCCTGGGACCGCAGCACAACCATAACCATCAGCACACGTGGAGGGACGGCCAGCGACCCACAAACACGGTAACTAGCCAGGGACCACGACACAAACATGAACACAATAGGCACACACAGCTGCTCAGGCAGCACACGTACAACCATGAACCCACACATTCGGATTCCGGCGACTCTATTGAACTATAGCAGTGAACGGTGCTATTTCCATGTGAAAATGTTGGTTGTGTTTCCTTGTTTATTAGGCTGAGGTGGTTAGAGAGTACCTTGGCAGTTTAGACAACACCTCCTGGGAGCAGTCTGAATTGGTCATCAAAGAGGATTGTGACATTGACATAGACACCTCACATCACAGGGACCCAGAGTGCAACGGAGTGTCGGTTGACCTAGAGGGAGAGATTGACCGACTGGAGAGAGAGAGCGAGACCCTCAAGGAGAAGATGGACCTTCAGAAGCAAGAGAAAGGCCAACTTGAAGACGGAGAGTCTTGCGACCTGAGTGACCCCATAGCTGACCTGGAAGCTGTAGCTAAAGACAACACCCGCAATCTCCTTCAACCAGGCGCTTCAGTGTCTCTGACGCGTGATACCTCACCCTGCTCTAAGAACAAGAGTCCACGTCGGGAGAACAGTAGCACGGGGCTGCAGGCGAGGGCTTCCTCTTCATCCACGAAGCACACAGAGCGTCTGGAAGCGAAGTGTAGAGCCCTGGACACAGAGAACCAGCGGCTTCAGGCTGCCCTGGACAACACAGGTTGGTCTTCTGGGAGAATGTTGTGGTACTGCTGTCTCTTTGTAGCGTTTGGCTCTGTTGCGTTAGATACAGGGGCATTGAATGGGCAATGTGATGTGCTTTATTTGTTCAGGGATCCATTTGCTTGTTGATTTATGTGCTCTGTATGCCTGCTAACCTAATAATTGGTGATTAATGAAGTAGCCTATATTCATTCATTATTATTATTATTAATAATAATTATTATTATTATTTATCCACCCACGCCCCACCCATCCATCCATCCATCCAACCTTCCATCCATCCGTCCATCCATCAACCACACCCCTCCATCCATGCATCCATTCACCTCCAGGCCGGAAGCTCCAGCGGCTGGAGGCCGAGGTCCACGAGCTGGAGGCTGAGAACCAGATCCTGCAGGCTGGGCTGGAGGAGCTGAGGATCTCCTCCCGGCGCATGGAGCAGCTGGAGCAGGAGAAGCAGACCCTGGAGCAGGAGGCTTCAGGCCTGGAGCGAGACAAGAGGAGGCTGGAGAAGGAGAACCGCAGGCTGAGGCAGCAGGCAGAGATCCAGGACTCTACCCTGGACGGGAGCAACCTGAGGGTGGCTAGTCTGGAGAGAGAGAACAGGTATGATGCTAATGGTCACCATGGTATGATCGTGGTGCTAGCAATGCCAGTGTTGTGGGTTCGATTCCCACTGCGATCACATGTATAAAAAGGTATGCACTTGTATACAAATGTATCTACTCATATACAATACAATATACAAAAATGTGTGCCCTCACTGTACTGTCGCTTTGGATAAAAGCATCTGCTACATGGTTTATATTTCTATTACATTATAACAGGGGGATGGGGAAGGAGGTGGAGAGGCTGAAGGAGGTGGAGGAGAGGGTCAAGGGGCTGGAGAGGGATAACAGAGAGCTGGCCAAGCAGGGAGCGATCAACCAGAGGGCCCTGGTCACCCTGAGAGAGGTGAAGCCACTCAGATCAGCATTAGCTTCTTATGTGTGATACTCATGTATTTCAGTGTGCCTGACATGACAGATTTGTACGTTTCCTTATGGGAAGATAAAGTTAAGCGAGCTTGAAGTCGTGGAGATTTAGATCACATGTCATGAATATATATCAATTGTTTTTGATTTAACAGCTCTGATAAGTAGGTCATTGGTCACAAGAGCTTTACATGGCTGCAAGAGGAGTCACTGAACTGAAATATGCGATGATACAAAAAGCAGATATTTCTGACCGTTGTTCCTCTGTAGGAGTTGGTGAGTGACAAGCTGAAGACCCAGCAGAGGGAGAATGAGCTGGAGAGGCTGGCCCACGAACTGGAGATGAGAGTCCTCAACCAGGACACGTCACCACAGAGTGACGAGGAAACTCCAGACACCAGGTAAAACACTGGACACAGCGAGGTTCATGCAACTGATTTAGTCTACCCCCCACAAACCAGGTTAGGTGATAGTTACACAAATCTTCAATTAAGTTTGTGAATGACTGTGTTATACACATGACAATAGATTGGTGAGTTATTTTCCAATAAAATCAATTACAATCAGTGACAAAATACAGAAAAATATGTCTACTTTTCCCTCCCCCACGCGTTGTTCTAAATCCCCCTTTATTTTATTTCCCTCTCCCCAGTAGGTTCAAGATGTTGGAGTCTGAGCTGGAGTCGTCTCTGAAGAGGTCCCTGCAGATCAAAGAAGACAAGATGGCTGCCGTTGAGGCTCGTCTGCAGGAGTCCTCCACCCTCAACCAGCAGCTACGTCAAGAGCTCAAGACTGTGAGTCTGGCCTAAAGTTCCTCAGTTTCAAAGGGAAACTATACCTTGTCTACATTCATTCACTTTTACATTGGAGTTCTTTGTCAAAGTATTTTGAATTCTGAAGTTGAAAAATGGCCTCGCTCAGTAGCAATATCTTACCTTTGTTCTTGACCCCCTACAGGTGCGTCTGAACTACGAAGCCCTGCTGCAGAGGGAGGAGGAGGAGCATGCGGCGCGTAGCCCCACCCCTCAGAGGGAGAGTGACAGGGCGGTAAGCGGATGGCAGCGGGAGAGCCAGGAGGCCACCAGGGAGCTGCTGAGGGTCAAGGACCGCCTCATCGAGGTGGAGAGGAACGTGAGTGGAGAACTTTGTGTCATCATGTTTTGACTAAGCACTAAATTTGATGCTCTTATTTCAATTTTTATAATTTCCTTTGTTTAAAGGCCTCCCAATAATGACTATGGGATGATAGAACTCAAACCTACATGACATTTTAGTCATTTAGCAGACACTTCATTATTTCATTACATTACATTGCCACGTTAATACAAATGTTATCCATCTAAACCAGACTATTACTATGGATCAACACCAGCTTCACATTTTTTCTATGTATTATTGACTTGTCCCTCTTTTCCTTCCCTACTGCAGAATGCCACACTGCAGGCAGAGCGTCAGGCACTGCAGGTCCAGCTCAGACAGCTGGAGACCCAGTCAGACGGCCTGCAGGCTCAGATCTTGGCCCTGCAGAGACAGACCGCTTCCCTGCAGGAGAACAACACGGCTCTCCAGACACACAACGCTAACCTGCAGGTTAGAGGAGCAACATTCCTGATATACTAATATACTCCTAGTATACTGATAAGATACTCAAAATACACAAATACACACACACTGATTTAATGCTTCCAAAATATGAACTTTTATTTTGAAGTGAGTACTTTTATTTTGAAGTGAAATCTGTGTGCAGATATCCATTCTGCATTGGAGTCATCTTGTTTTTGTACCTAGCACTCAAGTTGCCTCATATAATGCCATTCTAACAGAACCTGATACTGTAAGGTTGGTGTTACATGAAGCAGTTTGAATGCAACTTAAGTTGATTTGTTAAATGTGAACCACTTCCTATAGAGTCCTTTCATACATGGTATGAGTAGTATTTCATCTTATACAGTATAAACTCATACCTTTGAATTACAACCTTTTCACACATAATAATCATCTCCACGCCTATCCAACCACAGGTCGAGAAGTCCACTCTGAACTCCCAGAGTGCATCACTCCTGGCCCAGAACGCTCAGCTCCAATGCCAACAATCCAGCACCGAGGGGGATAAGGAGGTGGCCATGCGTGAGCGCGAGGAGCTGCGCAGCGTGCACGACCAGCTCCTGAGGGACCATGAGAGGCTGGCGGCGCTGCACGAGAGACAAGCCATGGACTACGAGGCCCTGATGGGAAAACACGGCTGTCTGAAGAACGCCCACCGCACTCTGGAGCTGGAACATAGAACGCTGGAGGACAGGTAGAGGAAGGGGACCAGAGACCATTCTGATTCTGTCATGGTTCACAATATACCATTTGAATGCTTGAGTAATGGTTGCTTAAATTCCACCTCTCTATTTTATGTTCTCCTGCAACAATGAGGATATCTGTTGAGGAAAATCTGTTGGATTTTAGAACTACAGTATATAGGTTCTACCCATTCATATTTTATCAAAGACACTCATCAATGGCTGTGACACTCATTTCCCATCCATGCAAAAACCACGAAAACAGCAACCGAGAGGAAAGCTCTCTAAATAACCACGATGGTGTGTTGCTGTAGGTACAAAACCCTGCTGCAGCAGAAGGCCAAACTAGAGGGTCTGGAGAAGGCTCTGAGAGAGGAGCAGGACAAGATGTCTGTGGAGAAGGAGCAGCACAGGACCACCGCCTCAGAGTGTCGACAGCTCCGGGATGAGAAGGACTGGTGAGGGGCGCACATAGCATAACATACACACACACACACACACACACAGCATCTCCTAAAGATGACAAAGACTCCCACTACACACAGCATAGCTCACTACACACATAAGCTCACAATAAAGATAGTTTCAGGCTGATAGTTTTTACATAGAATTCAGAGAAATTGCTTGTATAACTTGCTGACATTCAGAGAACTTTGCTTGTCTAACTGTTGTTCTTAACAATATGTTTTCGCCTTACTTTGTCAGAGTGTTTCTTCTATGTATATTTCTATGTGCCCCCAGGCTGAACCAGACATACCGTCAGCTGTTGAAGGATCAGGAGGAGCTCCAGGCACACCATAAGAACATGAAGACCCTGCTGAACAGCACCAAGCTGGAGCAGACCAAGCTCGAGTCCGACTTCAACAAGCTCAGAGAGCAGTACCAACAGCTAGACATCACCAACACCAAGCTCACCAACCAGTGTGAGGTATGAAGGATATATTTAAGCAACAATGCTCGAGGGGGTGTGGTAAATGACGAATATACCACGGTTAAGTGCTGTTCTTATGCACGACGCAACGCGGAGTGCCTGGATACAGCCCTTAGCCGTGGTATATTGGCCATATACCACAAATCCCGAGGTGCCTTATTGCTATTATAAACTGGTTACAAACGTAATTCGACCAGTAAAAATAAACATTTTGTCATACCCGTGGTATGAGGTCTGATATAACACGGCTGTCAGCCAATCAAAATTCAGGGCTCGAACCACCCAGTTTCTAATAATACCTTCACCATCCAGGTTCATTTAAGTTATAATTCAAAATATATTTACCTAAAAGCATCCATTTTAATCAATCAAAACTTGATAAAAATTCCAATATTCTGTACAGTTGTAATGAAGGTTTTGTTGATCGTATTGTAATGAAACAGTCAGGGAATGCGGCTCGAACCCTCCACCTTCTGACCCGACGCCCAGTGCGCCATCGACTGTGCCACAGAAGCATGCTCATGTGACGAAGTCGATTCTCCCCCCTTATTAACCCAGGGTCGTTACAGCATTGCTGGAAAAGTAATTAGATTCTGTATTCCCCAAGCACTATACGAAGAGGCTATGTGAGGATATTCACATTTGCTCTCAAAGCAGTTTTGTGCCAGATTGATGTGTTGTAGTAATGCTATCATTAAAGAAGTCATTGACATATACTATGTGCTCTTGTGTCTAGCTGCTGAGTCAGTTGAAGGGGAACCTGGAGGAGGAGAACCGGCACCTGCTGGACCAGATCCAGACCCTGATGCTGCAGAACCGCACCCTGCTAGAACAGACGATGGAGAGCAAGGACCTGTTCCACGTAGAACAGAGACAGCACATGTAAGGGACCCGTCTATCTGGCTGAAGGCCGAGTCGTAGAGCTTTAACCCCTTGCATTCTAACTTGCAGTTAATGGTCTGAATTAGAAGTTAATTGAACCAAATGTAATAGATGTTCCACCACCCGCAGCAGACACTGTACAGTATATCTACAGTATATAAGAGCAGAGTTTGTACAATAGTAGCTACAGCCACAGTATAGTTCTTCTCATAATGATCGACTTATGGAATGTATTCACATTATGCTAAAACAATGGGCTTCACATAGGACACAAGGCATTCCAGAGCAGCACAAAACAAAAGGCATTGATTCAGCTATAGAGCACCGTTGCACCAAAAACACAGTGCATCCCATCATATTTAGAGCACCAAAACCACTGGGCCTCTGAGTTTGACAGAGCATGGATTATTGATGTCGTCTGCCATCTGTAGTGCCAGTTTAGAAAAAAGGTTGACTGACCTAAAAAAAAATCCTCTCTCTCTGCTAGTGTCAATGTTGGCCAATATGGAATAAATCTCCCCCATTTTGAGTTAATCTTCTGGACATATGGGGCATACTAAGCTATGTGTAATATGTATGGAAATATAACATTCATATTCTTTTCAACTGGGTCGTATTCATTGCGGCATACAACGGAAAACGCTTTGCAACGGGAAATGGAAATGAGAGTTCCTTATTGGACGAGTACATGTAGTCCCTCACTGTTTCAGTCTATTTTCTTCCGTTGGTGCCTAATAAATACGACCTTGGGGTTTGATGGTGTTTAACCTGTCTGGGAACCTCTTGCCAACAGCCAATGGAATTGCAGGGTGCCAAATACAAATCAACAGAAATCTCACATATCAAATTTCCCAAACATACAAGTATTAGGCACCGTTTTAAAGATAACATTCTCGTTAATCCAGCCACAGTGTCTGATTTAAAAAATGCTTTACAGCGAAAGCTCCACAAACGATTATGTTAGGTCACCACCTGATGAAGACAGCTTGGCTGTCGAAACGTTGGTAATTACATTTTTGCATCTGAGCTTCTAGAGTGTGCGACTCTCTTTCATTTTCAAGTTTTCTACTCTGCTAGCCAGCACCTCGCCTAAATAGGTGTGCGGTACTTTTTCTTCTAGGTCACCACCAAGTCACAGAAAAACCCAGCCATTTTTCCAGCCAAAGATAGGAGTCACAAAAAGAACAAATAGAGATAAAATGAATCACTAAACTTTGATGATCTTCATCAGATGACACTCATATGACTTCATGTTACACAATACATGTATGTTTTGTTCAGTAAAGTTCATATATACAGTGCCTTGCGAAAGTATTCGGCCCCCTTGAACTTTGCGACTTTTTGCCACATTTCAGGCTTCAAACATAAAGATATAAAACTGTATTTTTTTGTGAAGAATCAACAACAAGTGGGACACAATCATGAAGTGGAACGACATTTATTGGATATTTCAAACTTTTTTAACAAATCAAAAACTTAAATATTGGGCGTGCAAAATTATTCAGCCCCCTTAAGTTAATACTTTGTAGCGCCACCTTTTGCTGCGATTACAGCTGTAAGTCGCTTGGGGTATGTCTCTATCAGTTTTGCACATCGAGAGACTGAAATGTTTTCCCATTCCTCCTTGCAAAACAGCTCGAGCTCAGCGAGGTTGGATGGAGAGCATTTGTGAACAGCAGTTTTCAGTTCTTTCCACAGATTCTCGATTGGATTCAGGTCTGGACTTTGACTTGGCCATTCTAACACCTGGACATGTTTATTTTTGAACCATTCCATTGTAGATTTTGCTTTATGTTTTGGATCATTGTCTTGTTGGAAGACAAATCTCCGTCCCAGTCTCAGGTCTTTTGCAGACTCCATCAGGTTTTCTTCCAGAATGGTCCTGTATTTGGCTCCATCCATCTTCCCATCAATTTTAACCATCTTCCCTGTCCCTGCTGAAGAAAAGCAGGCCCAAACCATGATGCTGCCACCACCGTGTTTGACAGTGGGGATGGTGTGTTCAGGGTGATGAGCTGTGTTGCTTTTACGCCAAACATAACGTTTTGCATTGTTGCCAAAAAGTTCCATTTTGGTTTCATCTGACCAGAGCACCTTCTTCCACATGTTTGGTGTGTCTCCCAGGTGGCTTGTGGCAAACTTTAAACGACACTTTTTATGGATATCTTTAAGAAATGTCTTTCTTCTTGCCACTCTTCCATAAAGGCCAGATTTTTGCAATACACGACTGATTGTTGTCCTATGGACAGAGTCTCCCACCTCAGCTGTAGATCTCTGCAGTTCATCCAGAGTGATCATGGGCCTCTTGGCTGCATCTCTGATCAGTCTTCTCCTTGTATGAGCTGAAAGTTTAGAGGGACGGCCAGGTCTTGGTAGATTTGCAGTGGTCTGATACTCCTTCCATTTCAATATTATCGCTTGCACAGTGCTCCTTGGGATGTTTAAAGCTTGGGAAATCTTTTTGTATCCAAATCCGGCTTTAAACTTCTTCACAACAGTATCTCGGACTTGCCTGGTGTGTTCCTTGTTCTTCATGATGCTCTCTGCGCTTTTAACGGACCTCTGAGACTATCACAGTGCAGGTGCATTTATACGGAGACTTGATTACACACAGGTGGATTGTATTTATCATCATTAGTCATTTAGGTCAACATTGGATCATTCAGAGATCCTCACTGAACTTCTGGAGAGAGTTTGCTGCACTGAAAGTAAAGGGGCTGAATAATTTTGCACGCCCAATTTTTCAGTTTTTGATTTGTTAAAAAAGTTTGAAATATCCAATAAATGTCGTTCCACTTCATGATTGTGTCCCACTTGTTGTTGATTCTTCACAAAAAAATACAGTTTTATATCTTTATGTTTGAAGCCTGAAATGTGGCAAAAGGTCGCAAAGTTCAAAATCACTGCATGTTTTGGAACTACTGAACATAATACGCCAATGTAAAATGAGATTTTTGGATATATACAGTACTTTCGCATGGCACTGTATATATCCAAAAATCTAATTTTACATTGGCGTATTATGTTCAGTAGTTCCAAAACATGCAGTGATTTTGCAGAGAGCCACATCAATTTACAGAAATACTCATTATAAATGTTGATGAAAATACATGTGTTATACATGGAAATATAGATATACTTCTCCTTAATGCATCCGCTGTGTCAGATTTTTTTTTTACTTTGCAGAAAAAGCATCATCTGAGTACGGCGCTCAGAGCCCAAAACAGCCAAAAGAAATATCCGCCATGTTGCACAGTCAACATTAGTCAGAATTAGCATTATAAATATTCACTTACCTTTGATGAATGCACTCCCAGGAATCCCAGTTCGACAATAAATGTTTGAAGTCCATCATTTATGTCCAAATAGCTTATTTTGTTAGGGCGTTTGGTAACAAATCCATTCGCGTGTTCAGGTCCAGCCGAACGTCGGACGAAAAGTTCAAAAAGTTATATTACAGGTCGTAGAAACTTGTCAAAATAAGTATAGAATCAATCTTTAAGATGTTTTTATCATAAATGTTCAATAATGTTCCAACTGTAGAATTCCATTGTCTGTAGAAAAGCAATTGAATGATAGCTACCTCTCATGTGAAATGCGCGTGACTGAGAACGAGGCTGCTGCCAGACCACTAACTCAGAGAGCTCTCATCTGGCCCCCCTTCACAGTAGAAGCCTGAAACAACATTCTAAAGACGGTTGACATCTAGTGGAAGCATTAGGAAGTGCAAAATGACCCATATCCCACTGTGATTTCGATAGGGGCTGAGTTTTAAAAAACTACAAACCTCAGATTTCCCACTTCCTGTTTGGATTTTTTTCTCAGGTTTTTGCCTGCCATATGAGTTCTGTTATACTCACAGACATCATCCAAACAGTTTTAGAAACCTCAGAGTGTTTTCTTTCCAATATTACTAATAATATGCATATTTTAGCATCTGGGACTGAGTAGGAGGCAGTTTACTCTGGGCATGCTATTCATCCAAAAGTGAAAATGCTGCCCCCTATCCCAAAGAAGTTGAAGGTGCCAGGTGCGACAGTGTGACGGTTGAGACAGTTCAATCAGAGTTTATTCTGAGACGTAAACACACCAGCCATCTTTGCAGCAGCGCCACCTCTTCTGTTGATGTTACCTCTCTGTGTGAAACACTGTGTTTTTCTCTCCTCTCTCAGAGACAAGCTGAATGAGCTGAGGAGACAGAAGGAGAAGTTGGAGGAGAAGATCATGGACCAGTACAAGTTCTATGACCCCTCACCCCCACGGAGGTACAGTGCCGTTTGGAGAGGAAATCAATTCACTTTGACAGTGACAAAATTCACTAGTTTGGATACAGTATTAGTTAGTTTTACCTGTTTATTTTTAAGACAGTTTTCCCATCAGGGATAATAAAGTTTATCCTATTCTATATCGATTTTAACGTATCTATTATATTTCCCGAGGCGTGGGAACTGGATTGCCCTGAAGATGAGGAAGCTGATGAAGCCGAGGAGCCGCGAGCGTTGTGGCCCCGCCTCCTCTTCTGACCACCATCGCTCCCTCACCCCCACACGCTCTGGCTCCTTCGAGGCCCTCCCGCCCACCTCCCCCTCTGCTTCCTGTTGCCAGGACAATGGCTCCTTCGTGGGTTCAGACGGCTCGGGTGGGTCCACCACCTCCCCCAGGAGGAGCAGCAGTGAGTATGACCTCCTTATCCCCTCCCATTGGTCCCGTCTGAGAGCCCTGATAGGCCAGGCAGAAACGGGCTGTCCAATCACGCTCCGCCATCACCGCAGGCCCACCCACCCTGCTACGAGCTATAGGCCAAGAAGAGAGAGCGACAGCTAGGCCCCTTCCCCCACCACGGCCGACCCTGCAGCCACGGCCATCAGGGATAGAACAGAAAGATATGGGCAGAGCCAGTTACTGCAGGGAACCTCCCCCAGCCACCACCGAATGGACAGGGAGACAGAAGTCACTCAATTGCTACATCTTTACAAGACAGACTCTTCCTATTTGTATCAAGATAGAACCGCCTCCCAGGCTCTTTACACAGACACAGAGATCTATGAGAAGGAATAAAAATGATCTGTTGGAATGATCTGTTGCTGTGCCATTGTATAGGAGTCTCCTAGGTAGGAAATCATCATACACACTTGACTTCTGAAGTGGTAAGATGTAGGGCGGCTCTGTCTGTATCTACCCTGTATAGCAGGATAACTCACTTCTGACCCTACGAGGTCCGGAGCCTGCTGGTTTTCGGTCCTACATAATAATTAATTTCACACACCTGGTGTCCCAGGTCTAAATCAGTCCCTGATTAGAGGGGAACAATTAAAAAATGCAGTGGAACTGGCTTGGAGGGCCAGAGTGTAGTTTGAGGGCTGTGTAGTATACGTGGGTTTCTATGACAGACAGTGCATGCAGAAACACTTGTTACCTGGTGTTGCACTATGTATATTTCTGCATGTTTCTTTATGTGGATCAATAAGGCCAAAATAAGGCAACATTGTGCCTATTTCTGTCTATCCCCATGTCTGTTTTGTGTATGTTAACGTGTTCTCTCCGTTCCCCTCCCTTCATCCTCCCCTGTTTCTCCCTCCCCTGTCCCTTGTTGTCCCACACTGTAAAGTGTCCACCCTGAAAATCTTTCCCCTTATGAGGAACAGACTGAAGGATAAGGACAAAGTCAAGTCCCTCTTTCGTCGTTCCATGTGTAAGAAACATGATGGGTCGATGTCTCGTGACTACCTCATCTTGGCTGCAACCTGCCTATTTTTTCATCATTAGCGAACTATTAGCCTGGGTCCCAGATCTGTTTGTGCTGTCTTGCCAACTTCTTAGGATTGACAATTCCATACGAAGTTGGCAAGACAGCACAAACAGATCTGGGACCCTGGCTAGTGAGCTATGCTTTACCTTATTCTTTAGTCTACCATTGTTTTAATGAATGCAGCAGAAATCCTCAGAGACAATACTCTTAGAATTACGTGTAGAGTTCTTCGACGTGTGCAGCTTGGCATCCTTCCTATGATTGAGTTCAGCCATAATATTGCTATATATTGCAATTTTGATACCCATACCTACTCTTTCTCGCTGTTAGCATAATGTCGGGTCTTTACTATCATTAAATGAAGACTTTTAATTTTTATCAAAGATTCTCTGTAATTAGCATTTGGTGATCAACTAATCAGGAAGTCGGGGCACCAAGGAAAATATTCAGATTACAAAGTTATAATTCTCCTAATACAGCTTTTCAGATATTTTCATATCTGATCAATAGTCTTCAGATTAATGAATTCTTCTTTACCTCACGTTAGTCTCATTCAAAACATTGTAAATTGTTGGTTATCTGCACGAACCCAGTCTTCACTGTGTCATCCATACATCAATTGTCTTAAAATAATGTATTTACTAACTAAGTAATTCACAGAAATGCATAAACAAACAGTAGATAGTTACAAGGAAATGATAACGGAGTTTCCCTAGTGGGATAAACCGGCATCGCGGCTTGGTGTACAAAAGGGAAGTGGGGGTCGACTGAGATAAGACAACACACAGTTGATAATTATAACAATTGAAATGCTAATCCTTTGAAATGCTAATCCTTTGCACGTGAACGCTCACTCATTCGGGAACAACTGCAATCAATATATATATATTTACTCTCAGTGTGTCGTCGGGGTCTCTGTTGAAAAGTTTGTTTCTGTTGGAGAGTTTGTCCGCCCTCTCTGTCATGGTTAGAATGGGTAGTTCAGAGTAACATTCGCTAATGTCGTTATAGAATAGATGTTTCGGCAGTTGTCGGTCTTCACGTTCAATGATACCAAATTCCTAGCTGCAGACTAGTAATTAATATCAAAGACTTGTTCTTATTCTTATTCTGGTATCAATAGTCTAAGAGTTTCTCAAACCTTGGCCCTCTCGTTATCGAGGTAAGCTGGTCTGCAACCTTTATCCTCTTGTAATGGAGAGAAACATGGTCTGGTGATAGAAAACCCAGGTGGGGTTTTATTGGGAACATGGAAAAGGGCTGTCTCATGACGCCCGGTCCTGTCTGTGCCCCTGGGGGTGTTCTCATGACGCCCGGTCCTGTCTGTGCCCCTGGGGGTGTTCTCATGACGCCCGGTCCTGTCTGTGCCCCTGGGGGTGTTCTCATGACGCCCGGTCCTGTCTGTGCCCCTGGGGGTGTTCTCATGACGCCCGGTCCTGTCTGTGCCCCTGGGGGTGTTCTCATGACGCCAGGTCCTGTCTGTGCCCCTGGGGTGTTCTCATGACCCCCGGTCCTGTCTGTGCCCCTGGGGGTGTTCTCATGACGCCTGGTCCTGTCTGTACCCCTAGGGCTGTCTCATGACGCCTGGTCCTGTCTGTGCTCCTGGGGGCGTGCCAAGGACTTACTGAAACTTTTTAGGAAATTGGAGTTTCCTTCATTAAACAGTCCACAAACAGTTCCATCCTCACTTATTCATTTTATACAACAATTAGATGTAAGCCTCATATCTGAGGCTATTATATAAACAGTGTTATGGTAATGTAGCCATATTGACTCCCATGAGTTTCACAAAATTGTACCAAATGGACCAGTTCGTAGCTGGATTCTTCACCGATCTTTTATACCTTCTCCAGAACATAAATGTTGTTCGGTTCTCCAGTTCTGTGAGGTGGAATAAATTCCTTTGTTCTCTATGAAAATTCACTCTGTTTCTATACTGTGGCCATGAGGAGATAATCTCCTCCAGGAATTTACGACCTCTCTCTGACCACAGCAGCCTGGGTGTAGGAGACAGGGAGAGGGGGATGGGGCTTGCTGTACCCAAAGAGGGCAACGTCATGATAATAAGCATCCGCCACCATAGATATTTTCACTCTTCTGTTCTCCATGCAGTTCTGTAGAGTTACCCAAGAGGTCAGGGGAATGCTACATTGCAGAACACTGGTACTGCATAATGTTTTAGTTTCTCAGGACCACATTGCTGGAAGGCAGGAAGACTCTGACGGAGGTTGGGAGGCTCAAACCGTAGTTATTGATAAACGTCATTCTTTTCAAGTGAAGCGTGTAGAATCTTCTCTCCTTTGAATGAAAGACAGGAAGGGAAAGAGAATATAGGACTTCCCCATTAACCAGAGGCAACTCAAGTCATCTCTCTCCACCTCCACCCCCAGCCCTGAATGACCTGGACAAACTGAATGACTTGGTGTACCCCTCAACCCTGTCTGAGGACCCTGAGCAGCTAGAGGGGTCAGAGGTCAAGAATGACAGATCCAGGAAGGAGTCTATGACCTCATCCATGAGCGACTCCATCTTGTCCATCATCAACCATCAACACCAGCCCACCACCACTCCTTTGTTTTATCCCACCACCACTGCTGCTGCCGCTGCCACTGATGGCAATGAGCGATGTTTGACAGGTAGAGTGATTCCACCATCCATATTACGTCCTTCCATTTGACATCTTCATCAGCTATCTGCTATGAACACCTTTTGCTGTCGTTTTAAGAATCATGCTACAAGGGTACATTTGCTAAGGGGTTTGAGCTACAACGTCTATATAGGGATGTGTTGCTTCATACAGCTGCAATTCCATTTGTTTGAATGAACACTACCACTTCCCATATGCTTCTCTTGCTTTTAACCTGACCAGTTTGACCGCAACACCTCCTCGCTCCTGGATACAGTGTTGTCATACCCATACCGTGTCGTCTCATTTTCTGTCCCCTGCCATTTTGTGTTGCACAGACAAGGATTGTAATGACAGTGCTGTGGCGACTGACTTTGACGACGGGGATGAACTACAAAACCACGGTAAGCAACATCCCGCTAACTCATTATTTGAGGGTTCCCAAATGGCACCCTATTCAATACACAGTGCACTACTTTTGACCAGAGCCCTATAAAGAGAATAGGGTGCCATTTGGGATGCAGACCATGTGCACAGATGTACGAGTTAAAATGAAGAATAAATCAATATCTGTTAACATGGGCTTTTTTCAAGTTAATCTCTCAAGTAGGCATTATTCTGAACAGCTTGATAATACTGCCCTCTATAGGCAGAAATAATGATACATGCATTTACTAGCTTGTATTGTTGCCTATGCTATGTTTATTTGACATAAAATGTGTTTATAATACATTGTGGAAATGCATACATTTTCCAGACAGTTGTAATCAAGAATGTAGCCTGCTATTTTGGTGTAACCTATAGCGAAGTTCTCTCCATCTGCGGTTCCCCCAGGTCTGAATGGTGTGCCGAGCCGTGCCCAGAGCCAGAGCAGTGGAGAGTTCAGCCTCAGCCTAGACAACGAACCCTGGTCCAACGGCAGTAGCCCGGTCCAGCTGCCTCTGTCATCCCGCCGCTCCTCTTCCTCCTGCCTTCCGCCTAGCGATACCTCCACCCCCCGACATACACGGCAGAACCCCTCGCCGACCACACACACACAGCAGCGATCCACTTCCTTAACACACACCAGCAGCAACAAACACAGAGAGAGGGTAGGAGTAAAGAACTCCTCACCTATTGCCATAGCAAACACCCAGGGTTCAGTTCCCTGTAGGGGGAGGGAGGTGGGTAGCACCCAGGACCCCTGGCCCAGAAGGAGTGTCCTCAGGAGGTGCGCCAGCGGCAGCAGAGCCCCCCATCGCCCTTCCGAAGGGAATGTCCCCAAAACAGCTCAGGGGCAGGTTGCCGTATTATCTCGATCTGGATTAGGTCTGAACAAAGCTCCGGAGACCACCACCACCCGAGCCTCAGCCATGTCCCCGATCACGGTGCTCTACGTCCAGGGTAAATCTTCCTCGGTGTCTGGGTGTCTCAACTGTTTCTCCACCCCGTTGGGGAAGGAGGCGCGTCTGAGAGGGCCATGGTCTCCTGCCTCTCTACCCCGGGCCAGTAGCGTCATCTCAACAGCCGAGGGTTCTTCGCGACGATCCAGTGTCAACAGTGACTCTAGGGTGATGGCGAAAGTAGATCCCTTACCTATCATGGAATCTGATGGGAGCCCGAATCAGGTTAATCAGAATCAGAACAAGCAGAACAATCCAGAAGAACGAGACACTGATAATCACCCACCACCACCAAGCAAACCCCCCAGAGACCCAGCGATAGCCACCGATCGACCCAAATCCACCTGCCAGGAATCCCTCTTCGGTGGCACCCCGTTCAACCTAGACTCTGTCTTCTCAGACACTATCTTTAGCGAGTCGGTAGTCACCACCACTACTAGTAGCAGCAGCAATAATAACGATAAGAACCAGACTTTCCTCTGTCTGAACCCAGATCTGGAGCGTAACATCAGTTGTCCGCTCCTGAGGCAGGAGTCCACTAACGGCACGGCACTGGGACACATGGACAATGTACAGAGCCAAAATGGAGGACAAGAAGACTGTGAGAGTAATACTGTAGAAATCACTCAGTGCTGATTGCCGATGACAGGTAGTTTGTAGTTGCATGTAGAAACAGGTAGTTGTGAATGTCAGTACCAACGTAGTAGCAACCATTACCAACGTAGTACTAATCATTACCAATGTAGTACCAACATTGTTTAAAAGAGACTTGTTTCTCTATACTTGTTTCTCTAATGTACAGATTTTTATATTTAGTCCAAATGAAGATGTAAATAAAATGTTATTTTAGGGAATAAGTTGTTGTTTTCAAGTTGTTGTTTTCACATCGACAATATTCCTTTGTTGTTTGACAAAAGTTTTCAGTATTATACAGTCTATGTTTTTATTAGTATTTATAAGCCTGTGTTGATATTTGTGTTTTTATTTGTGTTTATAGGCCGCGTCAATCTACAAATGCTTAAACTCCCTATTCATATATACTTTTTGTTGTTCCCATTCGGTAGATCTAGTTATATACATAAACCCTTCAACCGAAAAACCATAGTTCTCTGTCCAGAGTGTTGATAGTACATACAGACTAGTAGACAACATGTACATTACATTACCTTGTTGGTTTATTACCACGCTGGACATTACAGTGAACTTATAACAACAAACACAATCAGTAATAATCTGATTAGGAAAAACGCACCAATTTGGTTCTTCGGTTGTGTGTCATGTCATGTGTCATGTCAGTGTCATGACATGTGTCATATCAGTGTCATGTCATGTGTCATGTCATGTGTCATATCAGTGTCATGTCATGTGTTATATCAGTGTCATGTCATGTGTCATATCAGTGTCATGTCATGTGTTATATCAGTGTCATGTCATGTGTCATGTGGGGACTGTGTTTTTGTTTGGTTTGTTCAGCTTGTTTTTTTGTTTGCTTTTCATTGTCTCTGCTTCATTGTCTCTGCAAAAATCCAATACTGAGATTGTCCTCAGTGAAGATGAAACCTTGTAAATGTGTGCAGGGACTTCAGGAGCCACAGTTGAATAAAGCCCTTTTCATTCCTTTAATATATTATGTTGAGTCTGTTTTGATTTCTGATTCTAGAAGTTATGAGTGAGAATGCAGGTAATTCTCAAGAAAATGTGCAGACAAAAATATAAACGCAACATGCAACAATTTGAAAGATTTTACTGAGGTGCAGTTCACATAAGGAAATCAGAAAATTGAAAAAAATTCATTAGGTCCTAATCCATGGATTTCACATCACTGGGCAGGGGTGCAGCCATGGGAGGGCCTTGAATGGTATAGGCCCATCCACCTGGGGAGCTAGGCCCCGCCAATCAGAAAGAGTTTTTCCCTACAAACGGGCTTTATAACAGACAGAAATACTCCTCAGCCCCTGGCGTGGTCTTCCAAATTCGCTAAAACAACATTGGAAAGAGCTTATGGTGAAGAAATGAACATTGAATTCTCTCAGCATGCCAATTGCACGCTCCCTCAAAACTTCCGACATCTGTGGCATTGTGTTGTGTGACAAAACTGCTCATTTTAAAGTGGCCTCTTATTTTCCCCAGTACAAGATGCACCTGTGTAATGATCATAATGTTTAATCAGCTTCTTGATATGCCACACCTGGCAGGTGGATGGATTATCTTGGCAAAGGAGAAATGCTCACTAATAGGTATGTAAACACAACATTTGAGAGAGATAACCTTTTTGTGCATATGGAACACTTATGGGATTTTATTTCAGCTCATGAAACATGGGACCAACACTTTACATGTTGCGTTAATATTTTTGTTAAGTGTAGTTACATTGTAACAGAATGTCAGCAAACGTGTTCAGTTATTCCACAATGTTACATGTTTCTGAAGGTCACAGTGCAGTGACTCATTGACAAGTACTGAAGTTGAACTGCTAAACCACTGCATTTGTTGTTGAATTCTACGACATTTGATGATAAATCTAGATGTGTAACATGAGTGACCCTCATTAGAGATGCATTGTGGTTTCAATGAAGATACAAAACACATTCAAATTAAATTCTACAAAATTTACTGAAGGTAGAAATGGATGGGGTGGAGGCTTGGGGATCAGGGTTGGGGTCAATTCATTTTCAATTCAGTCAATTCAGTAAGTTAACTGAAATTCCAATAACAATTCAAATTGACCTTATTGCCTCCTATGAGAAACAATTGGAATTGGAATTCCAGTTTACTTCTTGATTTGACTGAATTGATCTGGAACTCATCCCAACCCTGGTAGGGTTTGGTGTGGGGGAGAGGGGCAGGGGTGTAGGTGGTGTTGAGGAGAAACAGAAGCATCATTCTGTGTGAGTGAGTGTCCTCAGTGGGTGACTTCAGCATTGAGGTGGTCAACCAAGTGAATGTGCTCCTTCTTGGAAGCCACTTTAGCCTTTAAAACAGACAAGTAGACAACAGAGAAAAATATTTTAAAGACAACCATTAACACTGGATATTAGTATAACAATAGTTAATAAATGATAACATACAAAACACTATATAAGTATTACTGACAGGCTTCCTGTTCTTTCTTGTGAACAGTCTCCGTAGAGATGAGATGAATTCACTCCTTGTTTTCTTCTGATTAGCAACAGCAGTGGATGAAACGAAGTGGCCATCAGCGGTAGAGGTAGACATTTTCTCAGCAGAGTGCTCCAGGCTGGTAGCAATTGCATCAACGTCATGGACCGAAGCATTGCAACTCTCTATTGAAAACATAGAAATAGTGATGACTAGTCTACTTCTCTCGGTTGAGACATCAGCCACATGGACCTCAGGTTGGTTGGAGTCTCTCAGTGTGGAATCAATACGATCCTTCACTCTAGCGTCACTGCTGGACTGAACCTGAGACACTAGGCCTGCAGCAGACTGGATCAGGTCATTTTCCACGATGGCAACACTGGTGGACAGAACCTGAGACACTAGGCCTGCAGCAGACTGGATCAGGTCATTCTCCACAATGGCAACACTGGTGGACAGAACCAGAGACACTAGGCCTGCAGCAGACTGGATCAGGTCATTTTCCACGATGGCAACACTGGTGGACAGAACCTGAGACACTAGGCCTGCAGCAGACTGGATCAGGTCATTTTCCACGATGGCAACACTGGTGGACAGAACCTGAGACACTAGGCCTGCAGCAGACTGGATCAGGTCACTCTCCACGATGGTAACACTGGTGGACAGAACCTGAGGAGTCTGCAGGTGTGTCAGTGGCTCCCACTCATCCAGGAAGAAGCTCTCGACAGAGGGGAAGCTTCTTCCTTTCAGAGCTGGGGGAATGTAGGGGGTGTACCCAACAGTCCAGAGCAGAGAGTTGTCAATGGCATTCGCATAGTGGTACTTGTCACCAAGTACATCTGCAACGCACTGATGGATGTTCTGACTCTCTGACTCTGGACCGCCATGGGTGTTGAGTTTGGTTACCGTTGACATCCACCCTGAAAGAAACACCAACACAGGGTTATGTAAACTGATTTCAGCATTACAAGCAAGGGATATTCTTCATTGCATTCTTCATTTTCTTCATGCATCCCAATAACATCTCATTTCTGCTGAAGTGTGCACTCATTCACCACTTCCCACAAATCTAAAAACATTGGCTAGTAGGGGCTAGGTAGAGTTTTAGCCATATTTAATATACCAGTCATTTATTTTCAAATCAGTAAAGGGAGGTGAACAAGTGCACATTTTGGGTGGAAGGAGAGATAATTGGGACATAATTTATTTTCATTGGCAAAATAACCCATTGTCAGATGGAAAACCTAATTTCGCATGGTTACACTGTTTGGTAACTAACAACAAACCAATAAAGCCGTATTTTCTATGTTGTTTTTATTTCCTTTCCAGTAGGAATTACACCTTCAATTAATATTTTTATCTAAAGACGGAAATTAACGTTATTGTTCTTACCTGAATTGACTTCGTTGTCCTTAATGGAACAACGTCTTTCTTCGGGGAAGATGAATGAAAAGCTTGCCATAATAATGCTGTCTCTCTCGTTGTCTGTCGATCAAGAACTGAAGATTTTTTGAGTGTTCTGGACATATCTCTTGGGTTCTGGAGTTCCATGTGAAGCGTCGGCATTGTGACCCTCTCGGTCGCATAGAGATGGAATACGTCTTTACACATTGTTTCGAATCGGAATGGAATTCTAATTCGCTTTACCACACGCTCTAGCCATGAAACAAAATGTAAACAAGTTGAATTTCTTATTTTAATATATATATATATATATATATTTCAACGAGTAAGCTAGTGTCATAACACCATAACAACGTTTATGCATTACTGCAAAGAGACCGTGCGTAAAAGCGCGGGACGTGCGCACTGCACAGAAATGAGTGCCCTCAGCCCGGCACTTTTCCTCACCTGGGCAGTGTTGGCGTACCCGAGCCTATAGTCATTTTGCTCTATCTCTCCAGTTCAGTGCCTTGTACACAAACTTGCACATGTGTACTAAGCATTCAGAAAACAATACATTTTGTTTTACCATTTTCAACTATTGAGTGAAATGTCTCAGAAAAGGATGCTACGAATAGAGAATTTAAAGAACTGTACAGGCAGTCTTCTATTACAATAAAGGGCTCTGGTTATAGGCATTATATGTTGGCTATTGTCTGTTATTTATCAAACAAAACTGACATTCACCAAGAACAATCAGAAAATACTAGTATCTTTGACGAAGGCTCAATACTTTCTGCCAATTCAATGGTATATGACTGAGGCGCCACACACATGTAGTAGAGTATTTGGTCAGGTAACATTGTACTTGTCACGCCCTGACTATAGAAAGCTGTTTATTCTCGATGTTGGTTGGGTGCGTGATAGTGACTAGAGTGGGTCATCTCGGTGATTTATTTGTCTATGTTGGTCTGATATGGTTCCCAGTCAGAGACAGCTGTTTACCGTTGTCTCTGATTGGGGATCATATTTAAGCAGCCTTTTCCTCATTTGTGATTTGTGGGATCTTGACTATGTATAGTTGCCTAGTAGCACTGTTAGCGTCACGGTTCGTTTGTGTTTTATTGTTTTGTTTGGTGAGTTTCGATTTATTAAAATATGTGAAACTTCTCGCACGCTGCGCCTTGGTCCAATCATTATGGCGATCGTGACAGTACTGTGATATATATGAACATTAGAGAGGCTGCAGTATGGAGCTAGTCGTTTTTCCCGAGTTGTCCACTCACTGCTGATGATGTAACAGAGCATCTATATGATGTAGCCAGCACAACATTTCAGGTTTCAGGTTTCAATTTCAATACCATGACTCAGTCATGTCTCAAAGGAGATCACCACATTAAGCCAGCAGAACAAGCAGAACAATCCAGAAGAACCAGACTCTGATAATCAACCACCACCCCCAAGCAAACCCCCCAGAGACCCAGAGGTAGTTTATTACCACGCTGGACATTATAGTGAACTTATAACAACAAACACAATCAGTAATAATATGATTAGGAAAAACGCACCAATATGGTTCCTCGGTCGAGTGTCATGTCATGTGTCATGTCAGTGGAATGTCATGTGTCATATCAGTGTCATGTCATGTGTTATATCAGTGTCATGTCATGTGTCATGTGGGGACTGTGTTTTTGTTTGGTTTGTTCAGCTTGTTTTTTTGTTTGCTTTTCATTGTCTCTGCTTCATTGTCTCTGCAAAAATCCAATACTGAGATTGTCCTCAGTGAAGATGAAACCTTGTAAATGTAAATGTGTGCAGGGACTTCAGGAGCCACAGTTGAATAAAGCCCTTTTCATTCCTTTAATATATTACGTTGAGTCTGTTCTGATTTCTGATTCTAGAAGTGTTGGAGGAAATTATAGTTGAAATGATTAATTATGTATACATTTAAATTAGAACCATTTCTTGTAATACTATTATGTTGTGGTATGAAATGTATGGGTTTTTAGTTAAACTAGGACTGAAAATGGAGTTAAAACGAATGAATTGTCTGTACCTTGCGGGTTTAAGGGAGAAGGAGGGTATATCTCTTTAGAAAGATAAGAATGTTCTTTGATGTTCCATTAGTGGAGAAGAGTATATCTTTAAGACAGATTGGAATGTTTGCTTTATGAGGGGAGTAGGAGACAATCTCCAGACCTGAAGACACTGCGCTATTGTGTGGATATGAGAAAGTGTGAGAACTGATGACGTCATTTTGATCTTCTCTTTAAAATGAAATGTTCTTTGTATTTTGGGTCAGTACTCATCAAGAATAAATGCTATTATTGTTTTTAAGACTGGTCTCTCACTATTTCATGCAAATAATAAATCTTACAACTTATTATGAAATAGATAGAGTGTGAATTTGGTTTTGGCTACAAAACATATAGGAATTTAGAATTCCTCTAACAAGAAGTTATGAGTGAGAATGCATGTAATTCTCAAGAAAATGTGCAGACAAAAATATAAACGCAACATGCAACAATTTGAAAGAGGTGCAGTTCGCATAAGGAAATCAGAAAATTAGATCCTAATCCATGGATTTCACATGACTGAGCAGGTGTGCAGCCATGGGAGGGCCATGAATGGTATAGAACCATCCACCTGGCAGCCAGACCCACCCCCTGGGGATCTAGGCACAGCCAATCAGAAAGAGTTTTTCCCTACAAACTGACTTTATTACAGACAGAAATACTCCTCAGCCCCTGGTGTGGTCTGCCAAATTGGCTAAAACAACATTGGAAACAGCTTATGGTAAAGAAATTAACGTTGAATTCTCTAGCAACGGCTCTGGTGAATATTTACATAGTCAGCATGCCAATTGCACGCTCCCTCAAAACTTCCGACATCTGTGGCATTGTGTTGTGTGACAAAACTGCTCATTTTAAAGTGGCCTCTTATTTTCCCCAGTACAAGATGCACCTGTGTAATGATCATAATGTTTAATCAGCTTCTTGATATGCCACACCTGGCAGGTGGATGGATTATCTTGGCAAAGGAGAAATGCTCACTAATAGGTATGTAAACACAACATTTGAGAGAGATAACCTTTTTGTGCATATGGAACACTTATGGGATTTTATATCAGCTCATGAAACATGGTACCAATACTTTACATGTTGCGTTAATATTTGATGATAAATCTAGATGTGTAACATGAGTGACCCTCATTAGAGATGCATTGTGGTTTCAATGAAGATACAAAACACATTCAAATAAAATTCTACAAAATTTACTGAAGATAGAAATGGATGGGGTGGAGGCTTAGGGATCAGGGTTGGGGTCAATTCATTTTCAATTCAGTCAATTCAGTAAGTTAACTAAAATTCCAATAGCAATTCAAATTTACCTCAATGCCTCCTATGAGAAACAATTGGAATCTGAATTCCAGTTTACTTCTTGATTTGACTGAATTGATCTGGAATTCACCCCAACCCTGGTAGGGTTTGGTGTGGGGGAGAGGGGCAGGGGTGTAGGTGGCGTTGAGGAGAAACAGAAGCATCATCCTGGATCCTTTCAGCAGTGAGTGAGTGTTCTCAGTGGGTGACTTCAGCATTGAGGCGGTCAACCAAGTGAATGTGCTCCTTCTTGGAAGCCACTTTAGCCTGAAAACAGACAAGTAGACAACAGAGAAAAATATTTTAAAGACAACCATTAACACTGGATATTAGTATAACAATAGTTAATAAATGATAACATACAAACCACTATATAAGTATTACTGACAGGCTTCCTGTTCTTTCTTGTGAACAGTCTCCGTAGAGATGAGATGAATTCACCCCTTGTTTTCTTCTGATTAGCAACAGCAGTGGATGAAACGAAGTGGCCATCAGCGGTAGAGGTAGACATTTTCTCAGCCGGGTGCTCCAGGCTGGTAGCAATAGCATCAACTTCATGGACCGAAGCATTGCAACTCTCGATTGAAAACATAGAAATAGTGATGACTAGTCTACTTCTCTCGGTTGAGACATCAGCCACATGGACCTCAGGTTGGTTGGAGTCTCTCAGTGTGGAATCAATACGATCCTTCACTCTAGCGTCACTGCTGGACAGAACCTGAGACACTAGGCCTGCAGCAGACTGGATCAGGTCATTCTCCACGATGGCAACACTGGTGGACAGAACCTGAGACACTAGGCCTGCAGCAGACTGGATCAGGTCACTCTCCACGATGGCAACACTGGTGGACAGAACCTGAGACACTAGGCCTGCAGCAGACTGGATCAGGTCATTATCCACGATGGCAACACTGGTGGACAGAACCTGAGACACTAGGCCTGCAGCAGACTGGATCAGGTCATTCTCCACGATGGCAACACTGGTGGACAGAACCTGAGACACTAGGCCTGCAGCAGATTGGATCAGGTTGTCTTCCTCGATGGGAACACTGGATGACAGAACCAGAGGCACTAGGCCTGCAGCAGACTGGATCAGGTTGTCTTCCTTGATGGAAACACTGGTGGACAGAACCTGAGGAGTCTGCAGGAGTGTCAGTGGCTCCCACTCATCCAGGAAGAAGCTCTCGACAGAGGGGAAGCTTCTTCCTTTCAGAGCTGGGGGAATGTAGGGGGCGTACCCAACAGTCCAGAGCAGAGAGCTGTCAATGGCGTTCGCGTAGTGGTACTTGTCACCAAGTACATCTGCAACGCACTGATGGATGTTCTGACTCTCTGACTCTGGACCGCCATGGGTGTTGAGTTTGGTTACCGTTGACATCCACCCTGAAAGAAACACCAACACAGGGTTAAGTAAACTGATTTCAGCATTACAAGCAAGGGATATTCTTCATTGCATTCTTCATTTTCTTCATGCATCCCAATAACATCTCATTTCTGCTGAAGTGTGCACTCATTCACCACTTCCCACAAATCTAAAAACATTGGCTAATAGGGGCTAGGTAGAGTTTTAGCCATATTTAATATACCAGTCATTTCCTTTCAAATCAGTAAAGGGAGGTGAACAAGTGCACATTTTGGGTGGAAGGAGAGTTAATTGGGACATTAAGTATTTTCATTGGCAAAATAACCCATTGTCAGCTGGAAAACCTCATTTCGTATGGTTACACTGTTTGGTAACTGACAACAAACCCCCAAAGCCATATATTCTATGTTATTTTTATTTCCTTTCGAGTAGGAATTACTACTTCAATTAATATTTTTTATTTAAAGACGAAAATGAACGTTATTGTTCTTACCTGAATTGACTTCGTTGTCCTTAATGGAACAACGTCTGTCTTCGGGGAAGATGAATGAAAAGCTTGCCATAATAATGCTGTCTCTCTCGTTGTCTGTCGATCAAGAACTGAAGATTTTTTGAGTGTTCTGGACATATCTCTTGGGTTCTGGAGTTCCATGTGAAGCGTCGGCATTGTGACCCTCTCGGTCGCATAGAGATGGAATACGTCTTTACACATTGTTTCGAATCGGAATGGAATTCTAATTCGCTTTACCACACGCTCTAGCCATGAAACAAAATGTAAACAAGTTGAATTTCTTATTTTAATATATATATATTTTTTAACGAGTAAGCTAGTGTCATAACACCATCACAACGTTTATGCATTACTGCAAAGAGACCGTGCGTAAAAGCGCGGGACGTGCGCACTGCACAGAAATGAGTGCCCTCAGCCCGGCACCCTTCCTCACCTGGGCAGTGTTGGCGTACCCGAGCCTATAGTCATTTTGCTCTTTCTCTCCAGTTCAGTGCCTTGTACACAAACTTGCACATGTGTACAAAGCATTCAGAAAATAATACATTTTGTTTTACCATATTCGACTATTGAGTGAAATATATCAGAAAAGGATGCTACGAATAGAGAATTTAAAGAACTGTACAGGCAGTCTTCTATTACAATAAAGGGCTCTGGTTATAGGCATTATATGTTGGCTATTGTCTGTTATTTATCAAACAAAACTGACATTCACCAAGAACAATCAGAAAATACTAGTATCTTTGACGAAGGCTCAATACTTTCTGCCAATTCAATGGTATATGACTGAGGCGCCACACACATGTAGTAGAGTATTTGGTCAGGTAACATTGTACTTGTCACGCCCTGACTATAGAAAGCTGTTTATTCTCGATGTTGGTTGGGTGCGTGATAGTGACTAGGGTGGGTCATCTCGGTGATTTATTTGTCTATGTTGGTCTGATATGGTTCCCAATCAGAGACAGCTGTTTACCGTTGTCTCTGATTGGGGATCATATTTAAGCAGCCTTTTCCTCATTTGTGATTTGTGGGATCTTGACTATGTATAGTTGCCTAGTAGCACTGTTAGCGTCACGGTTCGTTTGTGTTTTATTGTTTTGTTTGGTGAGTTTCGATTTATTAAAATATGTGAAACTTCTCGCACGCTGCGCCTTGGTCCAATCATTATGGCGATCGTGACAGTACTGTGATATATATGAACATTAGAGAGGCTGCAGTATGGAGCTAGTCGTTTTTCCCGAGTTGTCCACTCACTGCTGATGATGTAACAGAGCATCTATATGATGTAGCCAGCACAACACTTAATTTCAATACCATGACTCAAAGGCAAGTACAATAATCACCATCTCACTATTTCATAACCCACATTTAAATAAAATCCATTTTTATTGTTCACATACATATATTTAGCAGATGTTACTGTGGGTGTAGCGAAATGCTTGTGCTCCTAGCGCCAACGGTGCAGTAATTTAAATGAGGAATATTTTTTGATTGCAAACAACCACCATTGTTAAACATTTATTAAATATAAAAGAAAAGTACGATTCCAAAAGTAGCCGATGGGCAGAGCTCAAGGAAGTAGGCTTGTGTTTTTATGAGATGGCCCTAGATAGCAGTGGGTTAGACAAGCTCAGTGAAAAGCTCAGTGAGCAAAGGGAAACTGTATAATGTTTGGTATAACCAACACAGGTGTGGAGGGTCACCTGATTGTGAGAATCACCAAAGTGAACTGCCTGGATTTCACTGGTGTATTTACACAGGTTGATCTCTGCCAAGCCAATCTGCACGATGATCTCCTCTTTCCGCAGATTCTCTTTTAATTCTCTCAGCTTGGAGTATTGGTGTTGAATGTTGTACACCTGTTTTCCCAACTTCTCTTTCAATCCGTTGAAGAAGTCCTCCAGTAGAATCTGCAGTGTGCCACACTCCCTTTCTTTTACTGTCAAATGTACAGTGAACTTCTCCATGTTTCCCCTAGTTGTTGTTCTTCCTCTCTCTTCAGCTTTGTTTTGCCAACCAAGCCACCATGTCTGCTCAACAGCATCAAAGTCAGATGTTTTATGCTCTTTGGCTTGACAAAGGGAGCACTCTGTGTACATGCGCTCTTTCTTCAGGTTCTCACAGCACAAAGACTCAATAAGGTTCTCAATGTTGCTGCAGCTGATCCCTTTGTGATGCTGTAGTTTATCCTCCATGAACTGGAGGTTGGCGTGGGGTTTTGCAGAGGCATGTGTCCCCATCTTGGACTGTTGGCTTGACAACCCAAAAGAGGACATATTTTGCAGAATTCATAGTAGGACATTTTAATCTCTGAATAAGCGCATCTGCTTTTTTTTCTTGTTCCTCGTTAGTGTGTCCTTTTTCCCTGTTGTTGCTCTGCTGTTGTCATCACGTTGATAGAATCTAGTGGTTTTCTCTTCTGTGGCTGTGCTAATTCTGTTCCACTATTTTTTCTTGGAGTATTGAAGACTTGTTGGCCCTGTTTTCATTTGCCCTCATTGCTTTTGCTGAAAATCAAAATTCTCTGTTTGAGGCCTTGACCAGGCCATACTTTCTCAGGATGTTGCCTCTGAGCATTTTTGAAGCCACTTGTTTGTCCTTGGCACTGCACATTTTTTAATACTTTTGTTTTAACTCTGCAATGATGGCATTTTGAAACAATAAAATCCTTCTCAAGTTCTTCAGAGTTCCCGCCATTTGCTGTTTAGTCTCTGTCTTTGGGGAATCTTGTCTCTCCATTTTCTTTCAGTTAATCATACCTTTTTTGGTATTTCTCAGCTTTCCTTAAAGCTTTATCAAGTTTGACATTTGCCTTGCAAAGATCTTTGTATGTTTTTGAGCAACCTTTTCCAACCTTTTTCCTTGCAGCGAGTATTCGACTTCTCATTCCTGTTGCAGACAATGAGGAAGGGGTATCAGGGCATGCATCAGGGGCAGGTAAGGCAAGGGCAGGTATGTTGGCCTCATGTTCTGGCTGCAAGTTATCTGGTGACTGAGGTGGTGTGTTGGCTGATAGGTTGGTCTCTCATTGCAACTGTTCTCTTTAAAGTCTGTCTTCTATTCCATTGGTTGCATTTCCATTGCCATCTCTTACTACTTTGTTGTCGCTTTGTAAGCTCAGAGAGAGATTTCACTTCTCCCTTCTCTTCTCTTCTCTCCCTGTCTTTTTGCAGATGTTACTGGTATGTATAGGATCATTTTTTATTTGGTTTCTATGTCTGTGACCTCTGTGCTGTTTTATGCTGTTTTAAAAACATCTCAATTCTACCACAAATTAAATAAATGATAGCTTGTTTGGAAATGACTGACAATAAAAAATATTCTCTACACAAGCAATATTTACCTAGATTTTTCTTTTAACTTCTGGACATCACATCTGGAACAACTGTCTGCTGCAGCCGTGTGCTTCAGTGTCACAATATGTTTCCGTGGTAACTAAATTAACATTCTCTTGAAAAAAACATTATTAATGAGGAATTTGCCCTCAGTGGTGGACATTTTTGTGTAAAAAAACAATATAAAGGGCATACTCACAATAAATATTGATATATATTTAATTTACTCTTTCTCGAGTAGATAACCTTTATAATGTGTAATTATTAATGATTTCTAATAGCAAAACATAGTAGAAGCACATAAATCTGTGTCAGGGACAAGGGAAAAACAGTGAAATTGAGGTATAAAATGCATATGAAAAGTAGCTAAAATACTTGACAGAGAGGTGTTTAAAAAATCTGGAATGATTGTAGTGTGAATTTAATATAATACTTAAAAAGAACAACAACAAAAAATATATATATATATTTAAATAAAATCCACAAAATGTACCAAGAGGACATTGAAGTGCCCTGTAGTTGAAGAATCACCCTGCTTCTCCATCCTAAGGAACTGCAATCTCAGGAAAAGTGCACATTGTGCAGCTTTTTAAAACGTTGCCGTTATTACACCAGGCCGGGTGACGTGTTTAATCACGTGACACAACGCGGAAGTAGATTAATATTGTTATAGTCCGGAGGTGATATTGTTCAGAGCTCTGTTGTGACTAACTTGCACAGCCAACTAGTTCAACTGGAGTGGTGGAAACAATTGCATCTTTTAGCGCGGAGAGTGTATCCAAGAGTTGCCAAAATACTCAATGCACCTGCCGCCGAGAGAAATAAGGAACCCATCCTTGCGGTGCTCCGTGAGAGTGTGGATACGGCGAAACCGTTGAATGCACTGGAGATATCGTCTGGTACGGGGCAACATGTCACCCACTTCGCACAGGGTTTACGAAATATTACCTGGCAGCCGTCAGAATTTGACCGACAATCTTTAGCCAGGTGAGTTTAAAGATATTTTTTTAGCTTGCAAATTAATGTATAATGTCGTAACGCAAGGCATAAGTTAACGGTTCAGTGAGTCCAGATCTGAGTTGTTTTTCCCAAAAATCCAAAGCTGAACGTTATTCAAAATAGGTTACAATGAATTCATGTTGATAATAATAGTAGGCCTAACTAATTCTTTAGGCCTATATCAGCAGCTATTATTTTTTTGTTGATGCTTACAATGAGAATGATCTATTTTGTCCCCGCCACCAGTATAGACGCATACAGAGCGCATCACAACTTGCCGAACGTGAAACCTGCCATCCACCTCGACGCCTCTCTACCCTGTGAAAACTGGGGTGGGATCCAGCCCGAGTCCTTGGACCTGGTACTCAACATCAACATGATCCATATCTCCCCTATGGCCTGCACTGAGGTGAATACTGTTTAGGCCTACGTATTGTCTATAGAGATGCTCTTATAAATACACAGTTAATGGTCCACTAACTGATGATACATGATACTTTTATTGCATACTAATTATTGTGTGATGTTATGTTTTTACCCACAGGGTTTGTTCAAAGGAGCGGGAACCATCCTGAAACCACAAGGAGTACTGCTGACATACGGGGTATATTATAATGGTGTTACAAGCACAGTGTTGATTATATCCTCAACCGGATGTTGGCAGTAAATAAGCATGTAGAAGAAAGGATGTTGGAAGCAATATTTGTTTATTTCCCATATTTTAGAACTGGAACTCTCTAAAAATATGCAACTTTGATATACCTTTTCGTTGCAGGTTAGCAGAACTTACGCAGCAGGTTACAAAAATGTAGGTAGCAAGTTAGGAGAATTAGGTTAAGGTTAGGGAAAGGATTGGGGAAAATGCTCTCCTACTAAAAGTCACTTGTATCGAAGTGGTGTGTTTTTAGGGAGTCCACTTTAGAACTCACTGTGAAATTGCCCTCATGAACATGTCTTGCGTCTTCTAATATTGTCTCTCTAGCCCTATGCGTTAAATGGGCAGATCACTCCACAAAGCAACATCGACTTTGACCTCAGTCTAAGGTCGAGGTAAGTGAGAACTACAATAATGCCGGAATCTGAATATATCTGCTATTTGACCACACATTATCGAAGCAAATAACTCAAACTGTTGATGTCTTATAGAAATCCAGAGTGGGGCCTAAGGGACGTCACCCTGCTCAGGTCTGTGGCAGAGAGGAGTGGCTTGTTCCTGGAGAAAATGGTAAGAAGCGATACTCCAAATATCAGTCATTTAGGATTTTCATAATGATGTGAATGAAACCCAATGATCTGCGTAAGTAACACAAACATGTTAAATTAACTGTCAGACCAAATGTATTCAAATAGCAAAAGATGCCACATTGAAACATCCATGACCCATTTCTTACTTCAAAATGTGTGAAATACTTTGATGTCGGCTTATAACCACTTTCTCTTGTCAATGTAACGTTAGGTTGACATGCCAGCTAACAACAAGTGCCTTCTGTTCCGGAAGGAGAGTCTGGTGTGAAGTCTACTGCCCTCTCTTGGGTTCCATTCCAACATCACAAATGCACCATCGCGCTCCTGTCTGTACAGGGTATAACATGACCAGTAATGGATATTTAACACTTGGTTGAAAATGAACCTGAACTGATACCTTATTTGAATCAATGCCAAATTCAATAATTCCCTCAGTTTTCAACTCCTATCTACACAAGTAATTTCCTCATAGGTGATCTGTTTGGTAACTTCAAAATGTATGGCGCTCGCTTTTATTGATTAAAATGAATAGGATTGTTGTAGGAAGGTTCTTTTGCATGACACCCACATCAGAAAAGTGCAGAAAAAAGTCTAACATTTTTTTTCAATCAACTTGGAGTATTAATTTACCTTTAAGAAGTATGCATTGACGTTATGGGATTTCAAAAAAGGAGAAACATTACACCACTTCAGCATAGAATTATCACTAGACATTACAGTGAATACAAATCTTACACATGAAACATTACATTTGAATAAACCTATTTGAATAATGGTATTTACACATCTCGATTGGATTGTGTTATGTACAACATTGGCATTGTTTGAAAAGTCTGTGCTTGATTTTTCTGGGTAAATGAAAACAGTGTCAAAGAAATGCACTGTAATTTGATACAGTACATCATGGCACAAACTCCAGTTACTCACATTGTCATTGTAGGGCTATGCCATTGTATATTAGTCTTGCTATAACAGCCCAAGTTGAGGTGATCAGTTCTGGGGCTCTATTCAATCTGTCTCGCTGAAGCGTTAGATTGCGTGATAGAAATGTGAAGGTCATTTCCTATTGAGCCAACATTTGCAGTGTTTACTTTGAATGCAGTCTCCTCTAATGCGGGAGAATTGCCTTTAAATTGAAATCGCACTGTAACGCTGAGCTTCCGAGATACGAATCGAATAGAGCCCCTAGTCCCTGAACCTCTGCAGCATCTCACAGGTCCTCTTCTCCAAGACTTCATGAATCCTCTTCAGCCTCTTATCGGAGATGGGTCTGACGTAGCTGTCGGGTTGTATCACGGCCATGCCGTCCTGTACATTCCCCATGACCAATAGGGGGCCTTCCTCCATGGTGATGTTGGGGCAGGGGCAGCTCCAGTCCATCTTAGCCAGGGTCACCTCCAGGTGGCGGGTGTTAAAGAACGCCAAGCCCATCTTCTCGTCGCGGAGGATCTTCTCTAGACTGAACCGGGCGATCCCAGAATCGAGGTCCTCGATCAGTTCCGTCAATCGACCGACGATGGCAAAATCGCTCCGACACAGGCTCGGGACGATTTTACCTTTGACCCGGCATGTTTTGCAGGCTCGTCGTTTGGACTGTGGACAGTTTGCCTCGCACTCCTTCTTGGATCGGAAGCGATTGCCATTGCCCTGGCAACCACCATAAGCAAAGGCCTGGCATTGTTTCAAGAGGGAGTTCCAGGCCCAGTGGGCCTCCCAGCTCTTGCAGGGGCCCTGGACCGCAGGTAAGGAACAGATCCCCATCCCCTCCCTCTGGCAGGATGCCTGGCACTCCTCGTAGGTCTCGAAGCGGTTGCGGCTGTCATCGCAGCCCCCGTTGGAGAAGGCCAGGCAGGTACCTTGCTCGGCGTCGTAGTACCAGTCAACGTAGCGCTCGGCGGAGCACTCCCTCCGGTCCACCTCCGCCAGGCAGTCGGCGGGCGAAAACGGGGGCCCCATGGGCATTCCCGCCATCTCGGGGTCCTCTGAGAAGATGTCGTCCTCGGTCCGACGGATGACAGAGAGAGGGTAGTCGGCGCGGAGGACCCCAGCTGCATTTCGGGCGATGCAAGTGTAGATGCCTGTGTCCCACACCTGGGCGTTGTAGACGACTAGCTGGCCAATGTTGGTGATGACCACGTTGCCGTACATCCGGTCGGGCCGCATTACCAGGCTCTCATGGCGCTCGCTCTGCTTCTCCCAGGTCACCGCGGGCCGCGGGACTCCCATTACATCGCAGTGGAAGCTCACCGTGCCGCCTATGTAGACCGACTTGTAGCTGGGGTTGGAGAAGAGCGTTGGGGGAATGGGGTCTTCCAGGAAGGACGTCAGCGTTGGATTGGCTGTTGTGTCCTGAGGGAGCGGACTTGTTTGAGGCCCAGATAGATGAAACCGGCAGGTCACCACAGTTAGCGTCACACCCTGTGTACACGCCTCAGCATCCATGTAACACTTGTTGAAGTAGGTGAGTCCGTCGGAGGCACAGGTGAAGCTGGGATCCTTCTCACAGTGGTCCTGGCACTTGCAGATGGGCTGGCCCTCCCAGATGTCGCAGGTGGCCCCCTGTTGGCTGCAGATGAAGCCCTGGCAGGTGGTGATGGAGCCCTGGCCCCCGGAGCCCTTCTCTCCTCCTCCCTGGCCATCCGGCTGAGCAGGGGTGCCATCAGAGAAACGGGCGGCCACACAGCTGAAGAGTCCACACACATTGGTGCAGCATTTCTCAAAGCCAGCACAGTCCTGGAGAATAACAACAGGCATTTACTGAGGTAAAAATACATGGTGTTTGTTGTATTAAATATACTAAGTGGTAGACCTAATAAAATTAAAATTAAATGTAATGAACGTGTAATCATACAGTATAACACATTTCCTTACAACTGTTGACGTTTGTCATAAACAAATGACAGACAATGGATTGTGGAATTAAATATTGAATACATATAAATGCCTCACCTCGTCAACTTCACATTCCCGTTCGCAGGTGCTTTGTGCATCAACCCAAAGGTTAGCATTCAGCTTGTTGGGACAAACTCCTGGATGTTCCACTTTGGAACCAGCTAGACTTGCACTCCGGGTCTGTTGTGGGAAGACGCAGAGGCAAACCAAAAACACAAGAGAGGACCAACCAACGTGTCCTGATAAGAGTCCTTTTGGGTATATAAGTGCTTTTGGCTGGTTTGTGTCCACGTTCTTTCCAGCTCCAACCCCTCCACGGCTGAGGGAAGATATATTCATTTTAAAAAGGAATTTCATGAAAGTCATCCATCAACAAGTTCCATAACTTCCATGCAGCCCCTCAGGAAAATACCTCCATTTTGTTCAAATGCAACCATCCAGTTTGTGCGTAACCACCAATCTGGGTACAAGTGCCAATTTTGTTGCTCGCCACGCAAGAGAAACGGTTCTCAAATTTCAGATGAATAAACCATTGTCCAACAAAAACATCTCCCTCTGCGCTGTACATTGATTCAACAAGTTGCCTCGAATAAGAGAACAAAAATAACATCTGTGAATCCACTCTGGTTTGATAACATCGCAAAACGTTTAGACTAAAACAAAAAACTACACACACATTTTTTTTTTTTAATCAGGCTACATCTACGCTGACTTCCAAGACGTGCGGAGTCAACTCGCCACACAAAGAGATAGAGAAGCAATATCGGTTTTTGGTGTGACTAGAGGTAGGAAGGGCAGCGCCTCTGACCGCCCCCATGCTTGTCCAGTGTCTGAAACGTTTATGAAGCAGCACCATGCGCTAAGCAACTGGACAAACATTGTAAAGACATCAAAGGAATCTCGATAGGGCGGTGTTGTCAAGCTGTCCCAACAACAGTACGCACTGGGCCAAACATTCCGGTGAGAAATCCATCAATGTTTCATGCGTCCAGACAAAAACTCTACAAGTGTTGCACATATAAATGGGCCATGATTGAGAAGTTTCCTAACATGCACTGGCTTTGTCTTGGCCAGGTCGCAGTTGTAAATGAGAACTTGTTCTCAACTGGCCTACCTGGTTAAATAAAATAAATGCACACTGATAAAGAAGTTGACATACGTGTCTAATTGCGTTTTTTACGCAATGAGTAGACTATGGTGTAATTTGATCCAGTGTATCTAGAATGAACATAGACAACTTTTTGAATGTGGGATTAATTAGACTAGATAGGCTATCTGAATGAGAAAGAATCAAACATTTTGAGGAGGCGCGCACAGCAGAACTGGCAAGAAATATGCGCAACTTGACACTGATAGTGCACATGCATAGAAACATGTTTACGTTTGGTTGTGTTCAAGTCGAAGTCTAGACGCGTCGGTCAGTTTACACCCATCATTCACACAAAGCTCAGAGATGCCACGGTCAGGTGGCAAGACGTAAAGCGACACATTTTCAATGGTGTGCGACTCATCTTTGTCTCGACACGGCTCAAAGGGCTATGAGAAGCAAACTCCCCTCGCTTTCATTGAACGTGACCCTTCAACCTTCGCGTGACTTTTGACCGCCGGCATTCAGAGCCGCTGCGGAGAGGCCGCGAGCCAGGGGCTGCGGAGCCAATAACCCCGGGGCGACTAATCAATTCAGATCCCCCACCGTTTTACTTCAATTGAGCTTGATACCGACAGCCAAGGGGTCGGAGAGGACAAAGAGAAACAAAGAATTCCCACCGCCAGCGCACTGACATTGCCAAAGCTTTGAATAGCCAATAATATCACTACAAAACTCAAGCTAGCAATAAAACCAGATAAAATAACATATTACGGCACAACGGGGACTGTGAAGAGAGACAGCTATTTTTTAAATATATTTTGTATTGTAAGTTGCACTGTATTGTAGGTAAGTGGCCTTGCATGAGTCATTGCTTGTGCGAGCCAGAACGGCTCATAGAGCAGGAGCCAGGCAGGAGCCAGAACGGCTCATAGAGCAGGAGCCAGGCAGGAGCCAGGCAGGAGCCAGAACGGCTCATAGAGCAGGAGCCAGAACGGCTCATAGAGCAGGAGCCAGGCAGGAGCCAGAACGGCTCATAGAGCAGGAGCCAGGCAGGAGCCAGAACGGCTCATAGAGCAGGAGCCAGGCAGGAGCCAGAACGGCTCATAGGGCAGGAGCCAGAATGGCTCATAGGGCAGGAGCCATCTCCTGTTTTCTGAAGCGTGAGGCAGAAACAGGTGACATGGTATTATGTATATTATTTGTTGTGTTTTGTTTCCTATTTGATCCCCAGGAAGAGTAGGGCAAGTGCTAAATATGCACATGAGCAAAACTTATATCAACTAATCAAAAATATACAATACAGTTATTCAGTAATAAATCCTTTTGAATAAAAAAAGTATAACAGTTTAATTTGGGGAAAACCATTGCTTTCCATGGCAACTATGCCGCCACATTTATTTGCAAAACCGTTCATCATCCTTACAATCAACTCAGCAGCTTATGCCACATACAGGTAGTGCTTATAATACCCTGAATAATGATGCTTTTCCTTGACCTTTTATTTAATAAAAGGGCGTAGAAACAGAGAGAAATGGCATGCATTGGTTTTCATCTCTCTTGCAGTGAGCATAGGGAATGTCTCAGTGTAAATACATTCTAAGAATTTTGTCCTTTACAAAAATATAAAAGACACCAACAAAAACCTGAATATTATTTATAAACAAATGGGTATAAATAAAATTGTGAATATGAACTCTTTATTTTTTATTAAGCTTGTATGGATTTTGCCATATGTGGATACATTTAAGTTTACTGGAGTCCAAAGTTAGTAAGTCACAAGTTAACATAACCACTTATCAAAGTGATATTTTAGCCCTTTGCGGCATCCCCAAAAAATCCTACTGATACTTCAAGGTAAATCATGATACCGGTAAAAAGCCAGGCACATATTGGTGACTCACAGGGTCACACAGGGAAAAGGGCCATGAATGAGCAAACAGACTCAGATCAACACACCATTGGCTCTCTGATCAGCATTAAAAGGTAGACTCAGCTAAATGACATTGCCACGAGCAGCACGGCAGATATGGAGATGATCATGATGCAAGACTTCACTCTCACACTTCACTTCTCACTGTTCACAGCCTGGTAGTCACGGGACAATAACAGCATAGAAGTAGAGCCTCAAGCTTAGTTGTTATGGAAGTCCCCCCCCCATGCGGTTTACTTTCTGCATCTACGTCATATTGCTGAGTATACCTTTAAACTGCAAACAGTGAGGGAGAGCAGTCTGATATTGCACCCATTATTCTGAAATGAAACCAGTGAAATCTACAATGACCCTATGCTATAACAGCTTGACCCCATTTGCTTTTAAATCAATCATATGAGCACAGACCAGACTGGTGTTATACATTCTGGTGCCAAACAGGACAAGGACCCAAGTCAACAGACAGAGCAACACACAGAAGAAGACCAACAGATGGATGGGCGGCAGGTAGCCTAGTGGTTAGAGCGTTGGACTAGTAACCGAAAGGTTACAAGATCAAATCCCCGAGCTGACAAGGTAAAATGTGTTGTTCTGCCCCTGGCAAATCCGTGTGAGATCTGGAAAGAATAATCGCTCAATGTGTTTCTGAGCCATATCAAACCAGTTCAGTAGGCAGCAAATAAAAATAAAAAAGACAAACAAGAAAGGACAACCTGTAAGAAATAAGAAACGCTCAAATTTGCAGTTTCCGCTGCAAAACATTTTCCATCGCATGCCCTAATGGACACGACCCAGACATAGGCTATAACTCGCAAAACATTCAAGACGAATCACGTAAAAAGTCCGTGCAAAACATCCACTGGAAAACAAGCCGACCTATTACCACGCATGTACACTACGTCTACTTAAATATACCCAGTGAATCTGTTCAGAGTCCTCATACTCTCTTGTAGTGTTGACAGGAAGGTGAGTGATGACATCACAGCTTAAAGTCCAAGAGGCTGTATGGAGAGAAATAGTAATGTTGTCTTTTTGTAGGCACTAACTCCGCCACGGTTCGATGGACTGGGGAAAAGTTTTAGATAAACACTGAAAATAAGGTCTGTGGTAAACACAGGCTTAGGAGATCTTATACGTTTTGTTCTAGGAGATAATCTTCATCAGCTGACGTCACTTTGTGAATTTTGATGCATTTATGTAATAAAAAAAGCACATAAAGGCATCATAATGAATAAAGGTCATAATAACTGGCTACCTCTCATAGAACAAAGTGTATAAGATCTCCTAAGCCTGTGTTTACCTCAGACCTTATTTTCAGTGTTTATCTCAAAACCCTATTCTTTCCCCATAGGAAAGGCTGAAAAAACCAGAGGTAACTCACTTCTGGGTTTTAGGACGACAAGCTAGTGAGCTCTACTGGTTACAGTGGGTGGTAGCTGTAGGTTTAACGGAGACCCACAAGATGGCGCTAGGGGTCTAAGAAAGAGTGAAAGCCATATTGGACTCACTCACAGCTTTTACAGTTCCTGTTGTGTGTTTATGCATCTCCAAATTGCGGCCCCTGAGCGCCCCATACAGCGATAGCATTAGGCCCAATGGGAGGCCTCAGAAGTTCCTCCCTCGCCCCTCACTAGGTGATGTTACAGTTACTTTTGCTGCTGCTACTCTTGGGGGGGCTCGGAGGCGGTTTAAAGGACTTTGAGCGTTTGAGACTGTTTCCCTTGCTGCTGCTGCTGCTGCTGTTGTTGTTGCCGCTCACGCCGCCGCTGCCGCCCGCCGCATTGGTGGCCACGGAGTAGGAGCGTCCATGCATCATGACAGCATTCATTCCGTTGGCCATGGAGAAGGACTTGAGGTGGGACTTGATGGCCACGGGGAGAGGCAGCTTGTCAATGAGGTGGACGGGGGTGCATGAGACGATGGAGCGGCAACACAGGTCCTGGAGGCTGAACACTGGTGGGGAGGGGGATGGACAGGGAAGAACATAGTCATGTTGTATTACATGATATAACGGTATAGTAGAGGACATGACAACAATCTAGTTGTGTTGCTGGTTTATTTTGCAGGCGGGACAGCTGCTGTTGCGTCAATGACGAGGAGAGCCCAGTGCGCTTCCTCCCATCAAATGAGAACTCAGCAAGCAAGAGACAACCACCTTTCATTATTCCAAATAAACTCGGCAAAAAAAGAAACATCCTCTCATTGTCAACTGTGTTAATTTTCAGCAAATTTAACGTGTAAATATTTGTATGAACATAACAAGATTCAACAACTGAGACACAAACTGAACAAGTTAAACAGACATGTGACTAACAGAAATGGATTAATGTGTCCCTGAACAAAGGGGGGGTCAAAATCAAAAGAAAGTCAGTATCTGGTGTGGCCACCAGCTGCATTAAGTACTGCAGTGTATCTCCTCCTCATGAACTGCACCAGATTTGCCAGTTCTTGCTGTGAGATGTTACCCCACTCTTCCACCATGGCACGTGCAACTTCCCGGACATTTCTGTGGGGAATGGCCCTTGCCCTCACCCTCCGATCCAACAGGTCCCAGACGTACTCAATGGGATTGAGATCCGGGCTCTTCGCTGGCCATGGTAGAACACTGACATTCCTGTCTTGCAAGGATTCACACACAGAACGAGCAGTATGGCTGGTGGCATTGTCATGCTGGAGGGTCATGTCAGGATGAGCCTGCAGGAAGGGTACCACATGAAGGAGGAGGATGTCTTCCCTGTAACGCTCAGCGTTGATATTGCCTGCAATGACAACAAGCTCAGTCCGATGATGCGGTGACACACAGCCCCAGACCATGACGGACCCTCCACCTCCAAATCGATCACGCTCCAGAGTACAGGCCTCGGTGTAACACTCATTCCTTCGATGATAAACGCTAATCTGACCATAACCCCTGGTGAGACAAAACCACGACTCGTCAGTGAAGAGCACTTTTTGCCAGTCCTGTCTGGTCCAGTGACGGTGGGTTTGTGTCTATAGGCGACGTTGTTGCCGGTGATGTCTGGTGAGGACCTGCCTTACAACAGGCCTACAAGCCCTCAGTCCAGCCTCTCTCAGGCTACTACATACAGTCTGAGCACTGATGGATGGGATTGTGTGTTCCTGGTGTAACTCGGGCAGTTGTTGTTGCCATCCTGTACCTGTCCCGCAGATGTGATGTTCGGATGTACCGATCCTGTGCAAGTGTTGTTACACGTGGTCTGCCACTGCGAGGACAATCAGCTGTCCGACCTGTCTCCCTGTAGCGCTGTCTTAGGCATCTCACAGTACGGACTTTGAAATTTATTGCCCTGGGCACATCTGTAGTCCTCATGTCTCTTTGCAGCATGCCCAAGGCACGTTCATGCAGTTGAGCAGGGACCCTGGGCATCTTTCTTTTGGTGTTTTCAGAGTCAGTAGAAATGCCTCTTTAGTGTCCTAAGTTTTCATAACTGTGACCTTAATTGCCTACCGCCTGTAAGCTGTTAGTGTCTTAAGGTCCGTTCCACAGGTGCATGTTCATTAATTGTTTATGGTTGATTGAACAAGCATGGGAAACAGTGTTTAAAACCCTTTATAATCAAGATCTGTGAAGCTATTTGGATGTTTACAAATGATCTTTCCCCATAGAAAGGCTGAAAAAACCAGAGGTAACTCACTTCTGTTTTAGGACGAAAGCTAGTGACCTACTGGTTACAGTGGGTGGTAGCTGTAGGTTTAACGGAGACCCACAAGATAGCGCTAAGGGGCTAGAGAAAGAAGTGAAAGCCTGTATTGGACTCACTCAACAGCTTTTACAGTTCCTGTTGTGTGTTTATGCATCTCCAAATTGCGGCCCCTGAGCGCCCAATCAGCGATAGCATTATGCCCAATGGGAGGCCTCAGAGTTCCTCCTCGCCCCTCACTAGGTGATGTTACAGTTACTTTTGCTGCTGCTACTCTTGGGGGGGCTCGGAGGCGGTTTAAAGGACTTTGAGCGTTTGAGACTGTTTCCCTTGCTGCTGCTGCTGCTGCTGTTGTTGTTGCCGCTCACGCCGCCGCTGCCGCCCGCCGCATTGGTGGCCACGGAGTAGGAGCGTCCATGCATCATGACAGCATTCATTCCGTTGGCCATGGAGAAGGACTTGAGGTGGGACTTGATGGCCACGGGGAGAGGCAGCTTGTCAATGAGGTGGACGGGGGTGCATGAGACGATGGAGCGGCAACACAGGTCCTGGAGGCTGAACACTGGTGGGGAGGGGGATGGACAGGGAAGAACATAGTCATGTTGTATTACATGATATAACGGTATAGTAGAGGACATGACAACAATCTAGTTGTGTTGCTGGTTTATTTTGCAGGCGGGACAGCTGCTGTTGCGTCAATGACGAGGAGAGCCCAGTGCGCTTCCTCCCATCAAATGAGAACTCAGCAAGCAAGAGACAACCACCTTTCATTATTCCAAATAAACTCGGCAAAAAAAGAAACATCCTCTCATTGTCAACTGTGTTAATTTTCAGCAAATTTAACGTGTAAATATTTGTATGAACATAACAAGATTCAACAACTGAGACACAAACTGAACAAGTTAAACAGACATGTGACTAACAGAAATGGATTAATGTGTCCCTGAACAAAGGGGGGGTCAAAATCAAAAGAAAGTCAGTATCTGGTGTGGCCACCAGCTGCATTAAGTACTGCAGTGTATCTCCTCCTCATGAACTGCACCAGATTTGCCAGTTCTTGCTGTGAGATGTTACCCCACTCTTCCACCATGGCACGTGCAACTTCCCGGACATTTCTGTGGGGAATGGCCCTTGCCCTCACCCTCCGATCCAACAGGTCCCAGACGTACTCAATGGGATTGAGATCCGGGCTCTTCGCTGGCCATGGTAGAACACTGACATTCCTGTCTTGCAAGGATTCACACACAGAACGAGCAGTATGGCTGGTGGCATTGTCATGCTGGAGGGTCATGTCAGGATGAGCCTGCAGGAAGGGTACCACATGAAGGAGGAGGATGTCTTCCCTGTAACGCTCAGCGTTGATATTGCCTGCAATGACAACAAGCTCAGTCCGATGATGCGGTGACACACAGCCCCAGACCATGACGGACCCTCCACCTCCAAATCGATCACGCTCCAGAGTACAGGCCTCGGTGTAACACTCATTCCTTCGATGATAAACGCTAATCTGACCATAACCCCTGGTGAGACAAAACCACGACTCGTCAGTGAAGAGCACTTTTTGCCAGTCCTGTCTGGTCCAGTGACGGTGGGTTTGTGTCTATAGGCGACGTTGTTGCCGGTGATGTCTGGTGAGGACCTGCCTTACAACAGGCCTACAAGCCCTCAGTCCAGCCTCTCTCAGGCTACTACATACAGTCTGAGCACTGATGGATGGGATTGTGTGTTCCTGGTGTAACTCGGGCAGTTGTTGTTGCCATCCTGTACCTGTCCCGCAGATGTGATGTTCGGATGTACCGATCCTGTGCAAGTGTTGTTACACGTGGTCTGCCACTGCGAGGACAATCAGCTGTCCGACCTGTCTCCCTGTAGCGCTGTCTTAGGCATCTCACAGTACGGACTTTGAAATTTATTGCCCTGGGCACATCTGTAGTCCTCATGTCTCTTTGCAGCATGCCCAAGGCACGTTCATGCAGTTGAGCAGGGACCCTGGGCATCTTTCTTTTGGTGTTTTTCAGAGTCAGTAGAAATGCCTCTTTAGTGTCCTAAGTTTTCATAACTGTGACCTTAATTGCCTACCGCCTGTAAGCTGTTAGTGTCTTAAGGTCCGTTCCACAGGTGCATGTTCATTAATTGTTTATGGTTGATTGAACAAGCATGGGAAACAGTGTTTAAACCCTTTATAATCAAGATCTGTGAAGCTATTTGGATGTTTACAAATGATCTTTGAAAGACAGGGTCCTCAAAAAGGGACGTTTCTTTTTTTGATGAGTTTAGATATATTCCATATATCAATCAAATCAAAGAATTGAAGGGTAGCAACATAAAATAACAAACAAGCCCAAGTTTCCTCACACCAACAATAACCTTCCCCATTGTTTTACTGCACCCTAAGGCTTCCCAACCCAAGACCCTACAGTGGCTGTAACTTTAGTCTTCCCTGGTCTCCTCACCTCGGTTTGGTCTCCAGAACTTCTCCATGCCGTGCCTCATCAGCACGATGCGCGACAGCTCCGTGAACGACTCGATGACGTTGAAGTTGCACAGAGGGCTGACCTCAAAGAAGGTCATGCCGTTCTTCTCGGCGTATGCGCGGGCCTGCTCCGTGGGCACCTGCCTCTTAAAGGCCAGGTGGAGCCGGTTGCCAACTAGGATGCGGGGCACCCCCGGGGCATGCTGGGGGAAAGGAGAGAAATCAATAGGAGGATGATATTGAGAGTAGGGGTTGTTTTGTTAACAACTCCCATCTTGTTTACGATTCCTTTAATCAAATCACACACAAACCCTGTTCGAACAGGAAACACACCGGCCTTCTCAAAGCAGGAAACAGGAAGAGCAGAAATCACCTTTATTCTGTAAATACATTTGCATGTCCAGGAATTTCTCTTGGTGAAATGGTGCTGCTACAGAGTCAGACAGACAATAGACAGAAAATACTAAATATAGAGACACAGAATCCACACACAGCAAGTACACTGAAGCTAAAAACTACAGACTATATAATTAACACTTTAAACTACATTAGAACAAAACAAACACCTGCCCTTTCCAAGACACAGACTGACCAGGTGGACCCAGGTGAAAACTATGATCCCTTATTGATGTCAGTTGTTAAATCCACTGTTTCCGTTCTCTATATATGTTCTGCACGAAAACCTGTCCCTGATATTCACACCTCTGAATTTAACTTCACACTTTTTACTGTATAATAAAAAAGGCTACTGCAGAAAAGAGCTGATTTGCTCATATCCAAAGGCCTACCTGTGATTGGGCAGGAGGAATGTAGTAAGGGAATAGAAATGCATAATGATCTGCATTTTCATTGTGGCAGTAAGGGGAAAACACACTAGGCCTATATGAAACCATCTTTAGACTACTCTTCACACACACACCACACACACACACAAATTTAGGCACCAAACAGAATTTAAGGAACAGAAAAAACAGAAGAGAAAAAATAGATTTTAGATTCTGATTTAGCTTAGAATACATTTATCAGGCATATGCATCCTACCTTTGAAGCATCTCTTTGAGAGGACTATCTATCCCTTTTTCCAGTGCCATCCAAATGTGTGCACAGACAAGGCACCATGATGTTAGCTAGCCAGCCAGGTAGCATGGCTAAACAAGGTTGTTTGTTATCAAACCAAAAACGACCATGCCGCTCCAATAACTAAACAAATGTAACAACAAACCTCATCACTGTCTGCACACCCCAGCTCGCCATCACAGCTTAATAACATGTATAACCTGATGGAGAACAGATGGAGAGGAGCAGCTGAGGTAGGCTAATGGCTGGTTAGGGGATGTGGCTAGCTGCTCACAGCTGTCACACGTGACTTTGGGTAAAGTAGTCATTCTGATATGACGTCACACTCTTAACTCTGTTTAATATTCTATTTGTAGGAGGCGTAAGGAAGCATTCTGTGCTCAGTCATTCATTTCTAAATGAGAAACGCACCATCATTTACTGATCACAGAGGGAGATGATATTTTCGGCCTCTCCTCCATTTTTTTTTTGCGGTTCGACACGATTCACGTGGACAACCTATTTTGAAATGAAAAGAGCAAATATCTCCAAAAAGTGATGAGTTTACAACCTTGCGTATTTTTTGTTTGTTTGTATTTATCCTTTATTTAACTAGGCAAGTCAGTTAAGAACAAATTCTTATTTACAATGACGGTCTAGAAACTGTGGGTTAACTGCCTTGTTCAGGGGCAGAACGACAGATTTTTACCTTGTCAGCTCGAGGGTTCGATCTAGCAACCTTTCAGTTACTGGCCTAACGCTCTAACCACTAGGCTACATGCCGCCATGTGTGGCCAGTTGGTGAAGGCCACAGCACAGAGGGAAAAGCTATTCAGGTTGTGGGAGGTTTTGGTCGTGACTGACCTAAACCGTTTGCCAGAGGGGAGTCTTTTGATAACAACAGCAGATCCTCAGACTACAGCCTGCCTGCCTGGCAATAGCTCTACATGGCTAGTGATTCTACTATCTACAAACCGGTATGGTGGATTTCATTTGAGCTATTACTGCAGCATGATGAGGCAGATATGCTGTTTAGAATGAAGACTTGAGTCACATCGTCAGACGTGCAGTGTTAAATGATCAGTCAGCAAACTAGCTTACCTCATCGATCTCCCGGATCCAGCGGTCAATGCCATCAAACGACCAGCCATTTGTGATATCATAAACTAGCAGGATTCCCTGTGGGTTGGGGGAGTGAGGGGACATGAACAAGCAATACATCTTTAATCAGTAAACAGTCCGCTTGTCCCTGAATACACAGATGATATAGCCTAGAACCTGAAGCATTTGGAATGAAGGGGTCTAACCCACCTGTGCCCCACGTGAATATGACCGGAATATTGTGCAGAATCGACCCTGTCCAGACGTATCCCTGTTGAACAAAGAATGACCCTGTTAGATTCCATTTAGCTTTCTGTCAATGAGTTTTCTGCAAGTATTAGACAAGTATTTTCTACATGTACCACAACTCTAACTTGACTCTTCTCCCATCCAACAGGATTGTGGTAGTCTTGTAGTCAATCCCTGAGAAAACAAACATGATTATAGCAGACAGCCAGCCCAACCTTAACCTCAAACTACAAGGGATTGATTTTTCATCAACAAGCTTGATAGCCTATGATGGAGAGTATAATGGCAAATGGCCAGTTTGATTCCAGAGTTTAAAAAAAAACACTGACTAGTATGTTTATACTTCATATAATGTATACACTTGATGTATTCTAACTAGTTACATACACTCACCACTGCTGTAGGGATAGGGAGACTCTGCTGATCCGTCCTGCAGACTGTCTAGGATCTCTCCTTTCCCCACATCACTGTCTCCAACCAGCAAGAACTTCAGGAGGTAGTCGTAACTCTTGACAGGGCTGCCCTGTGTAGCCATCATCCCACGCATTGGTATCAAGTTAAGACCGAGTTTGGAGATCCACGACTGCGGGTGGGAGAAGTTGTGTGGAATGCCTTGTCGAACACTAAGGGAGAACGACGTTGTTTACTAGCTAACGTTAGCCACAGAGAAATGAAGGTTACTAGCTAGCAGTGTCGCGCACTACTAGCTACAAAACATACAATGAGCGTTGAGCACGAATTATCTCCAATTCCATCATGTTTTCTTTGAAAATCCATTACCTAGCTAACGTTAGTTAGCTATCTAGTAACTTATGTGAAAGAAAAATACCCCGTGCTAACGTTAGCTACCTAAACTAATTTACGAAAACATCATTCATTAATCTGGGCCATTCTGCCTCCAAAACCAAATGTCCTCTACAAGGTAAAACATTGTTTTTGAAATGTTAATTCAAAACGGAAATGTTACTTCATTTAAGAGTCCATAAATAACAATTAGTTGCCTTCGAGTACGCGTCAGTATCAAAACAATGCAAATAACATCAACCTAGATTTAGCTTTTGCCAGCATCAACATCCGGTTTTCCGGTTTCTCTTCTTCTTTGATTAAGTTTAATAGCGGTTGGCATCAAATATATGTTGCATTACCGCCGCCCACTAGACTGGAGTTAAACTCCCTTAAGAACTCAGCAAAAAAGAAACGTCCTCTCATTGTCAACTGCGTTTATTTTCAGCAAACGTAATAAATATTTTTATGAACATAACAAGATTCAGCACGAGACATAAACCGAACAAGTTCTAAAAACATGTGACAAACAGAAATGGAATAATGTGTCCCTGAACAAAGGGGGGGTCAAAATCAAAAGTAACAGTCAGTATCTGTTGTGGACACCAGCTACATTAAGTACTGCAGTGATGGACTGCACCAGCTTTGCCAGTTCTTGCTGTGAGATGTTACCACACTCTCCCTGTCTTAGGTCAGTTTGGATCACCACTTTATTTTAGGAATGTGACATGTCAGAATAATAGTAGAGAGAATTATTTATTTCAGATTTGATTTCTATCATCACATTCCTAGTGGGTCAGAAGTTTGCATACACTCAATTAGTATTTGGTAGCATTGCCTTTAAATTGTTTAACTTGGGTCAAATGTTTCAGGTAGCCTTCCACAAGCTTCCCAAATAAGTTGGGTGAATTTTGGCCCATTCCTCCAATACCTTGACTCGGTTGACCTTAAGCCATTTTGCCACAACTTTGTAAGTATACTTGGGGTCATGGTCCAGTTGGAGACCCATTTGCAACCAAGCTTTAAATTCCTGACTGATGTCTTGAGATGTTGCTTCAATATATCCACTTAATTTCCCCTCCTCATGATGCCATCTATTTTGTGCAGTGGACCAGTCCCTCCTGCAGCAAAGCACCGCCACAACATGATGCTACCACCCCCGTGCTTCACGGTTGGGATGGTAATTCTTTGGAAAAACAGTTATATTTTTGTTTCATCAGACCAGAGGACATTTCTCCAAAAGGTATCATCTTTGTCCCCATGTGCAGTTGCAAAACATAGTATGGCTTTTTTATGGTGGTTTTGGAGCAGTGGCTTCTTCCTTGCTGAGTGGCCTTTCAGGTTATGTCGATATAGGACTTGCTTTACTGTGTATATAGATACTTTTGTACCGGTTTCCTCCAGCATCTTCACAAGGTCCTTTGCTGTTGTTCTGGGATTGATTTGCACTTTTCCAACAAAGTACGTTCATCTCTAGGAGACAGAAAGCGTCTCCTTCCTGAGCGGTATGACGGCTGTGTGGTCCCATGGTGTTTATACTTGCGTACCATTGTTTGTACAGATGAGCGTGGTACCTTCAGGCGTTTGGAAATTGCTCCCAAGGATGAACCAGACTTGTGGAGGTCTACAAAAAATGTCTGAGGTCTTGGCTAATTTCTTTAGATTTTCCCATGATGCCAAGCCAAGAGGCACTGAGTTTGAAGCTAGGCCTTGAAATACACTCACAGGTACACCTCCAATTGACTCAAATCATGACAATTAGCCTATCAGAAGCTTCTAAAGCCATGACATCATTTTCTGGAATGTTCCAAGCTGTTTAAAGGCACAGTCATCTTAGTGTATGTAAACCTCTGACCCACTGGAATTGTGGTTTAGCCAGTTGTGAAATAATCTGTCAGTAAACAATTGTTGGAAAAATGACTTGTGCCATGCACAAAGTAGATGTCCTAACCAACTTAACAAGAAATTTGTGGAGTGGGTGAAAAACAAGTTTTAATGACTCCAACGTAAGTGTATGTACATTTCCGACTTCAAGTGTACCACTACTTTCTCCAATGCTACACATTCCTTTGTCTCATGCCCTTCTGGACACTTCTCACACCTAGGAACCTCCCTCCTACACACTGCTGCCACATGCCCATATGCTTGACACCTGGAACAACGTAATGTATTCAGCACAAAAGCTCCTACAGGATAACTTAAATATCCTTACATGCAGTTTGCCGGTTTTCTTCTTCTTTTTCTTCTTCTTCTCTGGTATAATGGCGTTCGCAACCATTTGATTTGCATAAAGCTACCTACTGTTTGGGTGGATAATAAGGATCCCAAAAAGGAAACAAAGTGGGGTCAAAAAATCATACAAACTATCAACATTTTATTTAAACTAAACCAAATCACCCTGCTTTTCTATCCTATTCAACTATTGCTATACATATACTATTCTATCCCAGGTATTCTACAGATATACTACATATTCTATTCATATACTGTCCATAATATTTATACATCCCATCATATATTTATTGCTAGTCCTAATATTTATACATTTCTTAATTCCATTCTTTAACTTTTTAGATTTGTGTGTATTTTTGTGTATTTGTATAGTAAGACATTACTGCACTGTTGGAGCTAGGAACACAATCATTTCGCTACACCCGCAATAACAGCTGCTAAATATGGGTATGCGAACAAGACAATTTGATTTGATTAGCTCGTTTCGTTCCATTCTTTGATTTCACCATGTTCCAATCATTGTCACACACTTCACTTGCCATACTTTCAGTTTCAAGCAACAATTCCATGGATGCTTTGGCCAAGACTACTTCTTCTTCTTCTCGTACTGTATACAAATCCATGCACCAAGATGCAATTCGAAAGCGTGGTACAATTACTGTTGAAGAAAAAGTCCCTTTATAATAAAACTATAATAACATTTGTGATGTGGCGTAGGCTACAGTTGACCTGAGGTGTTTTTAGGATTTTCACACATGGGGAACATTTTAGGCTACATTAGGCTACTAAATAACATTTACATTGGCACACTGACTCACCTAATAATGAAGATGAAGCCATATGCTACTACTCACGGTGATGGCCGATGCACAAGTCTTGGCAATAGCCTGTCTCAAGATGAGGTCACCTACTTTGAAAAACAGTGCTGCTGTTTGCAAAAAAAATGGGAGTTGTTGAGAAACATGTTTTACTATTGGTTCTACAGAGGTTAGTCTTCTCTTGTCAGAAGTAGGCATTTGCTTTCCAAACTGTACGTTTTTTGTATTTTTAAATTTGCAAAAGGATAACAGCTGTACCCAACCATAGAAATATAATCCACAGATGGCAGTTCCCATTCTAGTCAGGACTGGCATCCATTGCTAGTGTACCCATGAGATGAATAGTCAAGTTGCCAGGGTAAGAGGTTCCATAAACCTTCTATGGATTATAGATATATTGCCCCGATGCAATAAGCCGTATACAGTGCATTCGGAAAGTATTCAGACCCCTTGACTTTTTCCAAAACATTTTATGTTACAGTCTGATTCTAAAACTGATACAATTATTTTTTCCCCTCATCAATCTACACACAATACCCTATAATGCCAAAGCAAAAACATTTTTAAAAAATACATTTTTGCCAATTTATAAAAAATATAAAACAGAAATACCTTATTTACATAAGTATTCAGACCCTTTGCTATGAGACTCGAAATTGAGCTCAGGTGCATCCTGTTGATCATCCTTGAGATGTTTCTTCAACTTGATTGGAGTCCACCTGTGGTAAACTCAATTGATTGGACATGATTTGGAAAGGCACACACCTGTCAATATAAGATCCCATAGTTGACAGAGCAAAAACCAAGCCATGAGGTCGAAGGAGTTGTCCGTAGAGCTCCGAGACAGGATTGTGTCGAGGCACAGATCTGGGGAAGAACAAAGCTCTAGAGTTCCTCTGTGTAGATGGGAGAACCTTCCAGAAGGACAACCATCTCTGCAGCTCTCCACCAATCAGGTCTTTATGGTAGAGTAGTCAGACGGACGCCACGCCTCAGTAAAAGGCACATGACAGCCCGCTTGGTGTTTGCCAAAAGGCCCCTAAAGACTCTGACCACAAGAAACGAGATTCTCTGGTCTGATGTAATCAAGATTGAACTATTTGGCCTGCGTGCCAAGCGTCATATCTGGAACCATCCCTATGGTGAAGCATGGTGGTGGCAGCATCATGTTGTGGGGATGTTTTTCAGCGGAATGGGACTGGGAGACTAGTCAGGATCGAGGGAAAGATGAACGGAGCAAAATACAGAGAGAACTTTGATGAAAACCTTCTCCAGAGCACTCAGGACCTCAGACTGGGCCAAAGGTTCAGCTGCCAACAGGACAATGACCCTAAGCACACAGCCAAGGCAACGCAGGAGTGGCTTCGGGACAAATCTATGAATGTCCTTGAGTGGCCCAGCCAGAGCCCGGACTTGAACCCGATCGAAAATCTCCGGAGACACTTGAAAATAGCTGTGCAGCAACACTCCCATTCAACCTGACAGAGCTTGAGAGGATCTGCAGAGAAGAATGGGAGAAACCCCCCAAATACAGGTGTGTCAAGCTCATAGCTTCATACCCAAGAAGACTCGAGGCTGTTATCGCGGCCAAAGGTGCTTCACCAAAGTACTGAATAAGGGTCTGAATACTATTGTAAATGTGATATTTCAATTGTTACTTTTTTTTATACATTTGCACAAATGGTCATTATGGGGTATTGTGTGTAGATTGATGAGGAAAAAAATACAACTTAATCAATTTTAGAATAAGGCTGTAACGTAACACAATGTAATAAAAAAATACACCAAAAAATACAACATTAATCAGCACTTGCACTCTCTTCCGGCACCGACAGAGATGGCCGCCTCGCTTCGCGTTCCTAGGAAATGCAATATTTTGTTTAATAACCTCACACTCAATGTCAACACACTCAATGTCAACAAAATAAAGGAGATGATCATGGACTTCAGGAAACAGCAGAGGAAGCATCCCCCTATCCACATTGACGGGACAGTAGTGGAGAGGGTGGAAAGTTTTAAGTTCCTCGGCGTACACATCACTGACAAACTGAAATACTCCACCCACACGGACAGCGTGGTGAAGAAGGCGCAGCAGCGCTTCTTCAACCTCAGGAGGCAGAAGAAATTGGGCTTGTCACCAAAAACACTCACAAACTTTTACGGATGCACAATCGAGACCATCCTGTCGGGCTGTATCACCGCCTGGTACGGCAACTGCTCCGCACACAACCGTAAGGCTCTCCAGAGGGTAGTGAGGTCTGCACAACGCCTCACCGGGGGCAAACTACTTGCCCTCCAGGACACCTGCACCACCCAATGTCACAGGAAGGCCAAAAAGATCATCAAGGACAACAACCACCCGAGCCACTGCCTGTACACACCGCTATCATCCAGAAGGCGAGATCAGTACAGGTGCATCAAAGCTGGGACCGAGAGACTGAAAAACAGCTTCTATCTCAAGGCCATCAGACTGTTAAACAGCCATCACTAACATTGAGTGGCTGCTACCAACATACTGACTCAACTCTAGCCAATAATGGAAAATAATGGAAAAATGGATGTAATAAATGTATCACTAGCCACTTTAAACAATGCCACTTTATATAATGTTTTCATACCCTACATTACTCATCTCATATGTATATACAGTACTCTATACCATCTGCTGAATCTTGCCTATGTCGTTCTGCCATCACTCATTCATATAGTTTTATGTACATATTCTTATTCATTCCTTTACACTTGTGTGTATAAGGTAGTTGTTGTGAAATTGTTAGGTTAGATTACTTGTTAGATATTACTGCATGGTCGGAACTAGAAGCACAAGCATTTAGCTACACTCGCATTAACATCTGCTAACCATGTGTATGTGACAAATACTTTATGATTTGATTTGATTTGACCCCCTAGCTCGAGCTCTGACTAGCTCTGACTTTACTGATGCTGATTGAGGAAACATTTGCAGTCACATTTATTTTCTGTGACTGTGATATGTGGTTGTCCCACCAAGCTATGTTAAGATGAATGCACTGACTGTAAGTCGCTCTGGAAAAGAGCATCTGCTATATGACTAAAATGTGAAAAATTTTAAATTGGTAATTCAACCCCAGTAAACCCCTCATTAATCCGACCCTGCTCCGGCCTTCCCTGAGAAATGTTTTAGTCCCAGCATCCACAATAATGTCCATCTTCCTGGACTTTCCCTCCACTTTAGCCGTGTAATTGATCACCATTGCAATACAAATTAGGTCACGAAGAAATCTAGCCAACTTGACACAACTGTGGGAAGGATTGGAGTCAACATGAGCCAGCATCCATGTGGAATGCATTTGACACCTTGTAGAGTCCATGCCCCAACGAATTGAGGCTGTTCTGAGGGCAAAAGGGGGTGCAACTAAATATCAGGAGCGTGTTTCTAATGTTTTGTGCACTCAGTGTACATTTCCAGTTTGTGAGCATATAATATGGGGGTTGGAGACATGTTTACTTTGACATTATAAGAACAACTTTTATATACAATGACAACACTGCCATGTTGCACTGAGCCTTGCTGTTGGTAAACCACATCAGTGTCCGACTTTCGGTTGTTGCAGATGCACCTACGCCGACTTCACTCCTGCATCACCGCTTGGTACGGCAACTGCAAGGCACCCGACCTCAAGGCGCTACAGAGGGTGGTGAGTATGATCCAGTACATCACTTGGGCTGAGCTTCCTGCCATACAGGACCTCTATATCAGGCGGTGTCAGAGGAAGGCCCGAAAAATTGACAAAGACTCCTGCCAAAGCCATAGACTGTTCTCTCTGCTACCGCACAACAAGCGGTACCTGTGTACCAAGTCTGGAACCAACAGGACCCTGAACAGTTTCTACAACCCAAGCCATAAAACTGCGAATCAAGACTGCTAAATAGCTAATCAAATGGCTAACCGGACACACACACAAAACACGTACACACATGCATACTGACACAACACACACCCTCACACACACTTTTACACTCACCACATATGTCAACTCTGAACTGAGCTCTTGTTTTCATGGAGTAAAACTATATTTATTTTAAAATATTTATTTCAGAAGACACATTTAACAACTTATAGTCCAACTATAGTATAAAAGCAGATGGGCGGAATCTTACTTTCAATTGCCCCTCCCTGTTGAACATAATAAACGTCCATTCCCCATCACAAGGCGATTTATATCTGCTTTAAAATGAAACTGTGATCATATAACTTTTGAAAAACTGGGCCCTGGTGACTGCTGATTGGTTGATTCTGCTACTGATTAAAGTCCCCACCAGGTGTTGCAATTACTTGGGTGCTGTAGCTAGTGTATAAAACACACAAGCAAATGGTGGTTCTCTCATACTCCCTTTTCCTGCTCTGGATTATTGAGACAGACTTGGTGGTGAATGACAAGATGGTGGTGAAATTGATGCTTTTGCTCATGAGTTACTACTCTGCTTATGGTTTGCCAGGTAAGGGCTTCCCTTTAGCTGTTGATGACAGGAATGACACTGAGTTTGTGTGGGACGAGATGTTGAGGTTTGATGACGACTCTGAACCCAAGGTCAGATCTCGTTCCCAAATTGTGGCCACTCCCATGTTGGAGCATTCTCATAAGCCAGACTATCTGAAGCTACCAGAATACATCCCTATTCGTGCTTCTGAGGACCAAGCGGATGTCTTCAATCCTGAAGGGAAGTTCAGGCCGCTGCCACTCTCAGTCAAGCACATCCTGCTGCCCACCGCCTCTCCACCCACCACTCCTCCAGTTCACTCTAAGAAGGTTGAGGTCCTGTGCCACCTCGACAGGATTTATGTGAGAATCAGAAAGGACGCCTTCACCAACCCCGACGCCTGCAAGTACCTCAAACTCCACAAATGCAAAGTCAACCAATCCACCGCGGAACACTACTACATGCTCTACAACATCAAAAGCTGTAGCTTCCATAGAAAGGTTGGCTACCAATGCCATCAGAAATACAATCCCCTTTCACTCAGACATCAAATGTATGCCCTGAGTGATCCAGTCAAATTGCAATGGTCTGAAGGGATTATATTTCCATGGCTGTAATGATTATGTTCAGATGTCTTGGTGGTTTTTAGAGTTGTTTCTCCTATTCCAGTGTACCGCTGACTATATTTCCTACTCCAACGTGCTGAAGTACGAGCCAGAGGCCATAGGCGGTATTGTGAGGGAGTTGCCATTCTCTGTTCACATCGAATGCCGCTACAATCGGTGAACCACCACTTCATCATGATTTCACATTTGGTGGCTACGTTCCAATGTCCACACTAGCATATCCTATACATGGCTCCATACTAGGTAGTATGCTAGTCTGGATATTATTTGAGTGTCTGACTGCACTAATGGCCATTTTCTACAGGATCCACCACTCTTACAAGTTTGGCTTTCATCCTCGTTTGGCGGGAAAAGTCTTCAAGGCCCTTAGATCCAAGGTTGGCGTCACCCTCACATCTTATGATGGTGAGTTGACTTGACAGATGTCACCTAAATCTGAATGCACTTGCAGTATTGTTTTCTATTAAAGAACCGTAACTCTATCCTTTCTCTTCAGAATCATGGAACAAGCTCACTGGAAATACAACCTATATCATTGGACAACCAATGTACTTTGAGGCCAAAGTTCCCACTATTTCTTTGCATCGGCGGGTGTATATTAACAACTGTTATGTGACTGCTAGCCCCAACTCCACTCTCAAATACACTGTGGTCGACAACTATGGGTAAAACTACTTTGTTACAGAACTACAATTTATCTTGGCCTGGTTTTGTTTTGTTCATGGTAGTTAATTTCTTGCTAGTTAATTGGCTAGATTCCACAGCTGGGCAGTTTACACAGGCAGCCTATTTCTATTTTGTCCACTAATTGCTTGAAAGACCAATCACATCAAGTCTTTAAACTTATCTGATTGGTCAAATTGACATTTGATGTGGGAGTACAGAGCTAGGCATGTCTCCCAAGGCTAAAGAAATTTCGGTTTGGGAAAATGGATTATTTTCAGGAGTCGGGTAATTGGTTAAGGGAAGAGGATTGGAGGGAAAGAGGTTGGGTTTGAATTTGACTCTAGCAATAACAGGGAAAGGGGTATGTCAAGTTGAAATTGGGCCAGATGCCAGTTCGCGTTATGGAGGTGAAATTGAAGGGGTAAAGGTTTGTGATGCTGGACATGTTATGATAATGATGCATTTTGGTCCAGTGGGACAGGTTTTTGAAGAGGATGGAACCAGGTATTTTGGCTGATCCAGGGGTGGAAAAGAGGGTGTGCTTTTGAGTCGGTGGATGCGACTTGTTTCTTTAGATCAGAGGGAGCAGGCGCACTGTGCGCCGCAACTAGTATAGTCTTGCTTTGTGCCACCCCAGAAATCACTCCCTTCAATGGTGCGCAATGGAAGTTGAAGATTCCTGTGTGAAGTTTGGTGCGACGCAGACCCAGTGGCAACACGGTGTGTCACTGTCAGCCCTTTTGATTTGAGTCAGTCTTTACCTGACAAGATCATGTTAGGATGTATCAGTTATCCTGTTGGAGCTTTTGTGGTGAATCCACTGCTCTGTTTCAGCTGCAACATTTATGGTCCTGTCACAGTGTGAAGGAGGGAGATTCCAAAATGTGGATGTGTGCAGAAGGGCATGGGATAGAGGGTTCAACTGTAGAGTGCACATGTTGCTGGGGATCAGAAGTGTCCGGTGGCTAGTCAGAGTAGTGCTGAGGGAGGGAAGTAGAGAATGGGTCAAGGGTGAGCAATTCTGAGGATTCCTGTGACTGGGATGTCTGACAGCACAGAGGGATAGGCCAATGACTGACATGTATGCTTCAGTAAGGTACAGAGGACAAGCACAGCGTGTGTAGCATGGTAGTGTCCTGTCCTCTCAGCCCATTGGCCTGGGGAAGGATCAGATGAGGTTAAAGTAGGGTAATATTCAGTGTATTTTTGGTTCCCATTTTGTATCAGTGTCATGGGCCTATAATTCAGTTGGGGGTGGTAATGCAATATATGGGATGCCAAGTGTTAAACCTCAACCAAGAGAGAAATCACAATGGTCTGCCTGTGTAAACAGCCCTAGTGTCTTTTGTAACTCAGTCCCTAGTTTACAAGGTGAGAATAAGAACCAGCGAGTGAACCTTGTCCCAAATTGGAGTGTTAAGTACACAATCTTCTCTTCACTAGATGCATGGTGGATGGCAAGAATACTGTCCAGTCAAAGTTCCTGTCACACACAACCAACAATGCTTTGAGGTTCACTGTCGGAGCTTTCATCTTCCAGGGCCTGGACAATCAGGTCTGACTCATGTGTGAATCTCCAAACAACTAAGCATGATGGTTTGCTGCTTTAATACTATAGGCCTACAGTAATGCACCTTAAAGAAAGTACATTTATTTTCTTCCAGAAACTCCACTTGCACTGTGAAATAACTACAGGGAATGTCACTCCAACTCCAAGTTTCAAATCCTGCAACTATGACACAAAGACTAAAAAGTAGGTTCACCTGAGTGATTGACTTGAGTTCTGAGGGACTCCTTGCTATGAGGGTTAACTAATATTTCTTGTGATTGTCCTAGGTGGGTGGCACTGTATGGTGCAGCTGCGGTTTGCTCATGCTGTGTCGGCTCTTGTCCTTCTCCTTCTCTACAACCTTCCGGTGAGCATATAGGCCCGGTTCATAACCAGTCTTGTCTCATTGTCACCAACCCTTTCACCTGAGCGCATTAGAGAATGGGGAATGGGTAGCCATTTTGACGACTTAATGTGGGCATTCATACCACCATTTTACATTATGGTTTGACTGTAATCTGTGGAAAATGCAATACTTATCTAATAACGCTCTCATAGCTCACGCACAAACTGTGACCAGTCATTTTACGACGATGGCCCATGACGACCATGCTAAAAATAAAACCTGGAGCATGGAACCCTTCAAAGACGGGGCTACTGAAGGTACTCAGTCCCTCTGCTTAATTCTTAAGAATGTTCATTATGTTAATATATGAGCACAAATTCCTGAAAATAATAGCTTTTCCCTCATTGTTTTAGGTGCTGTTGGGAGAGTTTGATGAGCAGTGGACAATTCTTTTGATAAAATAAACTTTTTAAACTCATGTGTATTGAGTTCCTTCAAAATGGCTGCAGAGGTACAGGCAGAACTGGGTTGAAATATTGAAGTTGATTACTTTCAGACAAACATATTTTTTTATTTGAAGTAGTTGAATATTGGAATGTGTTTGGAAATTATTGGTATGTAATTTTAAAATATATAAATCCAACATATAAACTTAATTTCATGAGCTGAAATGAAAGAACCCAGGAATGTTCCATATGTACAAAGCTTAGTTCAAGTTTTCACATTTGAAATCCATGTTTGATCATTTCTCCTTTGCCAAGCTACTCCATCACCCTGGCAGGTGTGGCAAATCAAGAAGCTGATTAAAATGCATGATCATTACACAGGTGGACCTTGTGATGGGCACAAGGCCACTCTTATATAAGCAGTTGTCACACGACCACAGATGTCTAAATTGAGGGAGTGTGCAGAATTTGGTTAATTTCACTACCATAAACTGCTGCACATTTTAGAGAACTGAGCATTGTCTAACTGGCCTCGACTGCAGACCACGAGGAACTATACCAGCCCGGGACTTTACTTTAACTACCGTTATTTTTTCTCATACTTTTTCACTCCGGACGCTTTATCTGGACACGCTTCGTCAGCACCTCCAACAGCCGACGCCAAGTAGTAACATTAACATGATGCCTTCTAATTGCAGTCGCTGTACTCCCCTTACGGCGAGGATAGCTGTGCTACAAGCCCAGCTCCAGACGCAATCGTTAGGCAAGGGTAACTTCAGTGTAGGAAAGGATGAAACAGCGTCTGTGCCACCAGTAAGTACAGATAGTAGTATAAATCCCCTGGCACAGTCCCCGCAGCCGGACAACTTTCTCACGGTTTCTGGAAGGAAATGCTGTAGGAACGCTCAACCGGTGTCGCTCATTCAGCCAACAAACTTTCAACCGGTTTTCCCCATTAAGCAGCGAGTCAGAGGCCGAGTCCTCTCTGGTCTCTACTCCTCCCGTTACGGGGTCTGAGACGCCGAAGCTTCCCACCATGAGCTCTGACAAATTGAAAACTCATTGTTCGACTCCATTACCCGCAGTGTTAGACTTAAAACGAATCATCAAGCGATCATACACTGTTTACCAAGGGGCAGGGCTACCGACGTTAAGGCTAATCTGAAGATGGTGCTGGCTAAAGCTAAAACTGGCGAGTGTATAGAGATATTGTTATCCACGTCGGCACCAACGATGTTAGGATGAAACAGTCAGAGATCACCAAGCGCAACACAGGTTCTGCGTGTAAATCAGCTAGAAAGATGTGTAGGCATCGCGTAATTGTCTCTGGCCCCTCCCAGTTAGGGGGAGTGATGAGCTCTACAGCAGAGTCTCACAACTCAATCGCTGGTTGAAAACAGTTTTCTGCCCCTCCCAAAAGAGAGCATTTGTAGATAATTGGCCCTCTTTCTGGGACTCACCCACAAACAGGACCAAGCCTGACCTGCTGAGGAGTGACGGACTCCATCCTAGCTGGAGGGGTGCTCTCATCTTATCTACCAACATAGACAGGGCTCTAACTCCTCTAGCTCCACAATGAAATAGGGTGCAGGCCAGGCAGCAGGCTGTTAGCCAGCCTGCCAGCATAGTGGAGTCTGCCACTAGCACAGTCAGTGTAGTCAGCTCAGCTATCACCATTGAGACCGTGTCTGTGCCTCGACCTAGGTTGGGCAAAACTAAACATGGCGGTGTTCGCCTTAGCAATCTCACTAGGATAAAGACCACCTCCATCCCTGTCATTATTGAAAGAGATCATGATACCTCACATCTCAAAATAGGGCTACTTAATGTTAGATCCCTTACTTCAAAGGCAATTATAGTCAGTGAACTAATCACTGATCATAATCTTGATGTGATTGGCCTGACTGAAACATGGCTTAAGCCTGATGAATTTACTGTGTTAAATGAGGCCTCACCTCCTGGCTACACTAGTGACCATATCCCCCGTGCATCCCGCAAAGGCGGAGGTGTTGCTAACATTTACGATAGCAAATTTCAATTTACAAAAAAAAAGACTTTTTCGTCTTTTGAGCTTCTAGTCATGAAATCTATGCAGCCTACTCAATCACTTTTTATAGCTACTGTTTACAGGCCTCCTGGGCCATATACAGCGTTCCTCACTGAGTTCCCTGAATTCCTATCGGACCTTGTAGTCATAGCAGATAATATTCTAATCTTTGGTGACTTTAATATTCACATGGAAAAGTCCACAGACCCACTCCAAAAGGCTTTCGGAGCCATCATCGACTCAGTGGGTTTTGTCCAACATGTCTCTGGACCCACTCACTGTCACAGTCATACGCTGGACCTAGTTTTGTCCCATGGAATAAATGTTGTGGATCTTAATGTTTTTCCTCATAATCCTGGACTATCGGACCACCATTTTATTACGTTTGCAATTGCAACAAATAATCCGCTCAGACCCCAACCAAGGAACATCAAAAGTTGTGCTATAAATTCACAGACAACACAAAGATTCCTTGATGTCCTTCCAGATTCCCTCTGTCTACCCAAGGACGCCAGAGGACAAAAATCAGTTAACCACCTAACTGAGGAACTCAATTTAACCTTGCGCAATACCCTAGATGCAGTTGCACCCCTAAAAACTAAAAACATTTCTCATAAGAAACTAGCTCCCTGGTACACAGAAAATACCCGAGCTCTGAAGCAAGCTTCCAGAAAATTGGAACGGAAATGGCGCCACACCAAACTGGAAGTCTTCCGACTAGCTTGGAAAGACAGTACCGTGCAGTACCGAAGAGCCCTTACTGCTGCTCGATCATCCTATTTTTCTAACTTAATTGAGGAAAATAAGAACAATCCGAAATTTCTTTTTGATACTGTCGCAAAGCTAACTAAAAAGCAGCATTCCTCAAGAGAGGATGACTTTCACTTTAGCAGTGATAAATTCATGAACTTCTTTGAGGAAAAGATTATGATTATTAGAAAGCAAATTACGGACTCCTCTTTAAATCTGCGTATTCCTTCAAAGCTCAGTTGTCCTGAGTCTGCACAACTCTGCCAGGACCTAGGATCAAGAGAGACGCTCAAGTATTTTAGTACTATATCTCTTGACACAATGATGAAAATAATCATGGCCTCTAAACCTTCAAGCTGCATACTGGACCCTATTCCAACTAAACTACTGAAAGAGCTGCTTCCTGTGCTTGGCCCTCCTATGTTGAACATAATAAACGGCTCTCTATCCACCGGATGTGTACCAAACTCACTAAAAGTGGCAGTAATAAAGCCTCTCTTGAAAAAGCCAAACCTTGACCCAGAAAATATAAAAAACTATCGGCCTATATCGAATCTTCCATTCCTCTCAAAAAATTTAGAAAAGGCTGTTGCGCAGCAACTCACTGCCTTCCTGAAGACAAACAATGTATACGAAATGCTTCAGTCTGGTTTTAGACCCCATCATAGCACTGAGATGGCACTTGTGAAGGTGGTAAATGACATTTTAATGGCATCGGACCGAGGTTCTGCATCTGTCCTCGTGCTCCTAGACCTTAGTGCTGCTTTTGATACCATCGATCACCACATTCTTTTGGAGAGATTGGAAACCCAAATTGGTCTACACGGACAAGTTCTGGCCTGGTTTAGATCTTATCTGTCGGAAAGATATCAGTTTGTCTCTGTGAATGGTTTGTCCTCTGACAAATCAACTGTAAATTTCGGTGTCCCTCAAGGTTCCGTTTTAGGACCACTATTGTTTTCACTATATATTTTACCTCTTGGGGTTGTTATTCGAAAACATAATGTTAACTTTCACTGCTATGCGGATGACACACAGCTGTACATTTCAATGAAACATGGCGAAGCCCCAAAATTGCCCTTGCTAGAAGCATGTGTTTCAGACATAAGGAAGTGGATGGCTGCAAACGTTCTACTTTTAAACTCAGACAAAACAGAGATGCTTGTTCTAGGTCCCAAGAAACAAAGAGATCTTCTGTTGAATCTGACAATTAATCTTAATGGTTGCACAGTCATCTCAAATAAAACTGTGAAGGACCTCGGCGTTACTCTGGACCCTGATCTCTCTTTTGAAGAACATATCAAGACCATTTCAAGGACAGCTTTTTTTCCATCTACGTAACATTGCAAAAATCAGAAACTTTCTGTCCAAAAATGATGCAGAAAAATTTATCCATGCTTTTGTCACTTCTAGTTAGACTACTGCAATGCTCTACTTTCCGGCTACCTGGATAAAGCACTAAATAAACTTCAGTTAGAGCTAAATACAGCTGCTAGAATCCTGACTAGAACCAAAAAATGTGATCATATTACTCCAGTGCTAGCCTCTGTACACTGGCTTCCTGTCAAAGCAAGGGCTGATTTCAAGGTTTTACTGCTAACCTACAAAGCATTACATGGGCTTGCTCCTACCCATCTCTCTGATTTGGTCCTGCCGTACATACCTACGCGTACGCTACGGTCAAAAGACGCAGGCCTCCTAATTGTCCCTAGAATTTCTAAGCAAACAGCTGGAGGCAGGGCTTTCTCCTATAGAGCTCCATTTTTATGGAACAGTCTGCCTACCCATGTCAGAGACGCAAACTCGGTCTCAAACTTTACTGAAGATTCATCTCTTCAGTGGGTCATATGATTGAGTGTAGTCTGGCCCAGGAGTGGGAAGGTGAACGGAAAGGCTCTGGAGCAACGAACCGCCCTTGCTGTCTCTGCCTGGCCGGTTCCCCTCTTTCCACTGGGATTCTCTGCCTCTAACCCTATTACAGGGGCTGAGTCACTGGCTTACTGGGGCTCTCTCATGCCGTCCCTGGAGGGGGTGCATCACCTGAGTGGGTTGATTCACTGATGTGGTCGTCCTGTCTGGGTTGGCGCCCCCCCCCCCCGCTTGGGTTGTGCCATGGCGGAGATCTTTGTGGGCTATACTCAGCCTTGTCTCAGGATGGTAAGTTGGTGGTTGAAGATATCCCTCTAGTGGTGTGGGAGCTGTGCTTTGGCAAAGTGGGTGGGGTTATATCCTTCCTGTTTGGCCCTGTCCGGTGGTGTCCTCGGATGGGGCCACAGTGTCTCCTGACCCCTCCTGTCTCAGCCTCCAGTATTTATGCTGCAGTAGTTTATGTGTCGGGGGGCTAGGGTCAGTTTGTTATATCTGGAGTACTTCTCCTGTCCTATTCGGTGTCCTGTGTGAATCTAAGTGTGCGTTCTCTAATTCTCTCCTTCTCTCTTTCTTTCTCTCTCTCGGAGGACCTGAGCCCTAGGACCATGCCCCAGGACTACCTGACATGATGACTCCTTGCTGTCCCCAGTCCACCTGACCGTGCTGCTGCTCCAGTTTCAACTGTTCTGCCTTATTATTATTTGACCATGCTGGTCATTTATGAACATTTGAACATCTTGGCCATGTTCTGTTATAATTTCCAACCGGCACAGCCAGAAGAGGACTGGCCACCCCACATAGCCTGGTTCCTCTCTAGGTTTCTTCCAGGGTTTTGGCCTTTCTAGGGAGTTTTTCCTAGCCACCGTGCTTCTACACCTGCATTGCTTGCTGTTTGGGGTTTTAGGCTGGGTTTATGTACAGCACTTTGAGATATCAGCTGATGTACGAAGGGCTATATAAATTGATTTGATTTGATTTGATTACAGGTAACTTTCAAATAAGCAGTTATTTGGGTCCGGGTTGGAACTTCTGATTTTAACATGAAACCACTTAAGCAGGTTTCCTCATGATGCACTTCTCTGCATTTGAATGTCATTATAGATTTGGCATCTCTTTACCGTTAATTGTCCAGTATTAACCTTAAATTGTTCAACACTTTATACCAGTTGAAGTTTTGTCCAGACCATTGCATTCCTTCGGCTTTGGCAAATACTCCTGTATCAGCATGGAAGCGTTCCTGAGCATCTCTTGCAAGTGCTTTACAGTCTTGGTGTAGCTGCCATTTTGTACCCCAAGAGGGTGGAAGAGGTTTACAGACTCTGCATCACTAAATACAGCAGGGAGTCCCATCTCACTTGGAACCAGAGGCTTTCCAATAAAGCTGTGAAGCAACTTCCTGCCCTGAAGGCTATTTTCTAGGAAGCTCAATGCATCACGTAACCTGCTAGCCAAGTGTTCAGGGTACCAGTCAGAAGGCTCTTTACTCAAAAGCAAGTGAATTAACACTGTTTTGAAGTGATGATCTGTAAGGATACTTCTGCCTGTGAGGCCCATTTGCTTTTTGTGAAGGAACGCTACAATTCCAAGGCAGTGAATGTGGCAGGAGTTTTCGGGCAGGTGATTGGCCAGGTACTTCAGGAAGTGGTCCTTGTAAGTGGTCAATGAGAGGCTCCAGTATGTGTCCAAGGAGTTGTTCATAGTTGGGGTGGAAGGAGAAATGGTGAATAAGCCTCAGTGTCTTTATGTTTCACCACGGGAGCCATATCGAAGGTTATCACCTTCCCTGATCTGAATCGAACCATCAGAGCTCCTGGGGCGTCTATGTTGCGAAATGTAGCTCAAATTCGTACTTGTGGGATATCTGTCCCCAAGCTTTTCTAATTGTGGTCTGGAACCATTTGGTAACCTTGGTTTTGGCCAGGTAAGGGGTGTGTTTTGAGCAAAGAGCGCTACCCAATACATCAGTGACTTTTACCACTTTGACTTTCTCATTGTCACAACACATCAGGCATAGCATATCATCATCTCCTATGGCAGCTGTGCGACACGGGCAGCCATTTTGGTTCACACCACCATCCACCATGTTGACTCTACCACAGCCCTCCATTTCAGGTGGCATATCATCAATAGCTTGGTTACACCAGAGTTGAAACTGGAAACTGTATGGCTCAACGGGGCAATGGGGACTATGATGTCACACACAAGGGAACTGATCCTGCCCTCCACCACAAAGTCTTCAATCACCATGCCAACCTCCACATCACTCATGCTCCTCATGGCTTCTAATAGGTCATTAGCAAAACAAACTCAGTCACCCTCCAGCTCTCATTGGGTGAGACTTTGACACATTTGTCATAAAAACGGTTGAGTGTATCACAGTCCGGTAGCGGAACTTCAGCCGAGAGGTTTTTTCACGACAGAGATGTCTTCCATATCCTCCTGAATTATCTCTCCTGGATGGTGGTTCTTCTGTAAACGTCTTCTGAAGAATGTAATGGAGAAATGAACAAAAGAGATGAGGGAGTATGTGTTCCATAGGTACCAGGTGTAGTCGCTCTCCGAGTCTATGATATTATTGACATGCTCCTACTGCTGGTCATCCTTTGATGATTCGCTGAGAATCGGTGTCTCTTCCTGGTTTGTGTTATATTGTTCTGTGAGATGTTGCTGGTCGTCTAACTTTCTGAGGTTAGGTGGTACTTTTACTTCCTGATGTGTGTTAGACGGCTGGTCTGTGAGATGCTCTTGCTGGTTCCCCTCTGATGATGTACTGAAGATGGGTGGCGCCTCCTGTTCTGCTTCCTGGTCTGTTTTCGATTGCAGTTGGTCGACCTGAGATTCTTCCTGACGCTCTGGTGATGTCTGTTGGTCACTATGGCAACTACCACTCTGGACCTCTTGTGGCCACTGTCGATTGACATTCGCCATGTCCTTGTCCAAGTGGTACAGCTTCTTGTCATTGTGAAATGCCTCTGTGTCCGAAGCAGGCTGCTCTTGGTCGTTTCCTTGTGAAAGCGTTAATGATAGCCTGAGGTCAATGGTAGACTGTTCCTTGTCCTCTGGTGAGAGGTTTTGCTCTGTCTTAGGTACATCCTAGTGTACTTGTGAAAGCTTATGGTCAATGTGAGATCCCTCCTCTTTCTCTTCATCTTTCTTCTCTTTGTTCTCTTGAGAATGTTTCTGTTCGATAAGAGTCTCTTTCAAGCCCTTTTGATAATGGTTCTGGTTGATTTGATAGACCTGTTTTACTTCAAGTTGTAAGGGTTTTTGGTCGATGGGCCCTTCCTCTTGGGTTACCAGTGGTGACACTTCCTGTTCCAGCTTTGCCCTCTCCCTCAGCAGCCAATCTTCATGCCCATTATGTGATCGTCCTGCTCCTGAACCTGTCCTGTTCTGTCCTCTCTGGGGATGGGATACAGTAGACTAACTGCCAGCACAAACACCCGAAGAATGGTATCTTGCATCCTTAACATTGTCTCTGTGGAGTAGAATAAGACAAGGATTTACATTTTGCAATCTACACAACCTACTCCACATTTTCAAAGTGAATTACAGAACATTTTCCAAATAATTATGTATTTTTTTAAACACCCCTAGCACTTTTGGCAGCCATTACAGCTGTGAATTGTTTTGAATAAGATTCTACCAACTTTAAACAACTCCTAGGGCAGTGTTTTCCAAACTAGGGGTGCACGTTTTGGTTTTTGCCCTAGTGCTACACAGCTGCTTCAAATAATCAAAGCTTGATGATTAAATAGATTTTTTGAATCAGCTGTATAATGCTAAGACAAAATCCAAAATGTGCACCCCTTGGGGTCCCCAGGACCGAGTTTGGGAAAAGCTGTCTTAGGGCAACATTTATCCATTGTTTTTGTCAAAATTGTTCAAGCTCAGTAAATTGAGTTGTAATTAATTGATGGACAGCAATATTCACACTGTGTCTCTGAAATGTAAGTCAGGACTGAGGCTGGAACACTCAACACCTCTTGGAAAGCTATTCTGGTATGTCTTTTGCATAGAAAATTGTGTAATTGCCCCACTGAAAGATACAACTCTATCCCAGGGGTTTCAGAAGACTGAGATGTGTATTCCTCTAACTTTTTACCTGGGTTTTGCTCCTTTCATATTTCTTTTGATCCTGACAAACTCCCCAGGCCCTGCCGGTGGCAAGCATACACATAACATGATGCTGCCACCACAAAAATGTCAAATACAATGGCACACAGAGGCAGATGTGACTCGTTATCTCAATGTCAATGACATCAGCATGCTTTTATATCCTAGTGTCAACATTATTTTTATATACATATTATCCGTTGACCGGTAAAGAATTTGAATATGCACAAAAGGGGAGATACATAAATAATGAGTGTGCTTTTAAATGGAGTAATCCCTCCCAAAATGTGGAAAATGTTCTATAATTGTTCGTTCACTTTGGAAATGTGGAGTAGATTGTGTACATTGGTAGGATAAAATCCTATGTAATATAATTAAAAAATATATTTTGGCAGTAAACTCTGAAGACTTTGACTTGTAAGGGAGAATGGTTCAACTTGTCACAGGTGTGACAATGAGCCTCCATTGATTATTATGCATGCTTCTACCCTTCTAATTGAATGATTGATCCTGTAATTGGTGCTGGAGAGGACGACTGCCGTTTCATGGGCTCTTAACCAACCATGCTATTTTTTTTTCTCACGCATTTTTCGTAACTTATTTTGTACATAATGTTGCTGCTACCGTCTCTTATGACCGAAAAGAGCTTCTAGAAATCAGAACAGAGATTACTCACCTTGAACTGGGTGAAGAATTTCTCTTTAATGAGTCGGACCAGAGGGATTTACTCCAGACACGCAAACAGGCCCTCATCCCCATCATTCGCACGAGGAAGAGACGGCAAAGATATTGCGGAAAGAGAGAGGGGTGCCTTGTGAGGATGGCTAATCTGCCCTTGCCATCCGTAGTACTGGAAAATAAATTGGATGAGCTAAAAGCACGTATATCCTAGCAACGGAACATTTAATAACTGGGATATCTTATGTTTCACCGAGTCGTGGCTGAACGACGGCATGAATAGAAGAGTATCTCATGATAAGCTGTAGACCACACTATCTACCTAGAGAGTTTTCATCTGTATTTTTCATAGCTGTCTATATACCACTACAGATCGATGTTGGCACTAAGACCACACTCAATGAGCTGTATACCACCATAAGCAAACAGGAAAACGCTCATCCAGAAGTGGCGCTCCTAGTGGCCGGGGACTTTAATGCAGGGAAACTTAAATCCGTTTTACCTCATTTCTATCAACATGTTAAATGTGCAACCAGAGGGAAAAGAACTCTAGACCATCTTTACTCCACACACAGAAACACGTACAAAGCACTCCCTCGCCCCCCATTTGGCAAATCTGACCATCATAATAATCTGTGGTCAGATGAAGCAGATGCTAAGCTACAGGACTGTTTTGCTAGCACAGACTGTGGAATATGTTCCGTGGTTCTTCCGATGGCAGTGAGGAGTACACCACATCAGTCAACAACTTCATCAATAAGTGCATCGATGACTTCGTTCCCACAGTGACCGTACGTACATACACCAACCAGAAGCGATGGATTACAGGCAACAGCCACACTGAGCTAAAGGGTAGAGCTGCCGCTTTCAAGTAGCGGTACTCTAACCTGGAAGTTAAGATTTTATGGTGAAACATCTCGCTCCTTGTTCTCTCTGTGACGCAACATTGTATCTGTCCCATTATGGTGTCTGTGTGAGTATGGGCAGCAACATTGAGGCCATCTCATCTCCATTTTGAAGAAGAAGAAGGGAACGCCTTCTCAATGAAGTGTGCGATTACTCAATTCAATGTAAACAATGCCATTTTATAAAACTTTGGCAAAGGGTCACATCTACAAAACTTAGTGTACTCTGTTCGTAACTGATCATAGTTTTGGGAACAGAAAACTGTATTGAGATCAGGCTTTTCTTCGATGAGAAAATCAGCCAAATGTCGGCCCAGTTCCATCTCGATCCATACTTTCCCACTTCCAGCCACTGGGCTTCCTCTCTGACGCAACATTGTATCTGTCCCATTATGGTGTCTGTGAGAGCATGGGCAGCAACATTGAGGCCATCTCATCTCCATTTTGAAGTAGCCCATTTTCTTTTTCTAGTACTTCTTTGAGTTGGTCAACAAACTGAAAGGGTGCATACTGCCACCTGGAGTGTATTGTTTGAAAAGGTATAAAACCAAGGTTGGTGATTTACTGCTACCAACAGTTGGGTCGATCCACAAAATGAGTGCCTTTTGCTTCTCTTTGATATTTTAAGAAAGGTCAAAATTGTGCACCGATATTGCATTTTAAAAGCCTGTTATATTAATTGAAGTGCCCTTAAATATAGACCACATGGATGATTCAATAAGCAGATTTTTAATATGAATAATGCCTTGCTAAAGTGCCAAAATGACTAATTTTGACATGTGACTGCACACCCTCTGACTTCTTTGGAAGATTTTAACCCTACTTAATACCAACATTTCTCCAAGAGTCCACCATCATTGTAAAGCCCTAGTTTTTTTGTTGCTTTGTTATTTTATACCCAACTATAACATCTTCCGTCAAGATAGAACTGCCAAAGGGGGCGGAGTTGCAGTTTACTGCAGAGATAGCCTGCAAAGTAATGTCATACTTTCCAGGTCCATACCCAAACAGTTCGAACTACTAATTTTGAAAATTACTCTCTCCAGAAATAAGTCTCTCACGGTTGCCGCCTGCTACCGACCCCCCTCAGCTCCCAGCTGTGCCCTGGACACCATTTGTGAATTGATCGCCCCCCATCTAGCTTCAGAGTTTGTTCTGTTAGGTGACCTAAACTGGGATATGCTTAACACCTCGCCAGTCCTACAATCTAAGCTAGATGCCCTCAATCTCACACAAATCATCAAGGAACCCACCAGGTACAACCCTAACTCTGTAAACAAGGGCACCCTCATAGACGTCATCCTGACCAACTGGCCCTCCAAATACACCTCCGCTGTCTTCAACCAGGATCTCAGCGATCACTGCCTCATTGTACGTATCCGCTACGGAGCCGCAGTCAAACGACCACCCCTCATCACTGTCAAACGCTCCCTAAAACACTTCTGTGAGCAGGCCTTTCTAATCGACCTGGCCCGGGTATCCTGGAAGGACATTGACCTCATCCCGTCAGTTGAGGATGCCTGGTCATTCTTCAAAAGTAACTTCCTCACCATTTTAGATAAGCATGCTCCGTTCAAAAAATGCAGAACTAAGAACAGATACAGCCCTTGGTTCACCCCAGACCTGACTGCCCTCGACCAGCACAAAAACATCCTGTGGCGGACTGCAATAGCATCGAATAGTCCCCGTGATACGCAACTGTTCAGGGAAGTCCGGAACCAATACACGCAGTCAGTCAGGAAAGCTAAAGCCAGCTTCTTCAGGCAGAAGTTTGCATCCTGTAGCTCCAACTCCAAAAAGTTCTGGGACACCGTGAAGTCCATGGAGAACAAGAGCACCTCCTCCCAGCTGCCCACTGCACTGAGGCTAGGTAACACGGTCACCACTGATAAATCCATGATTATCGAAAACTTCAATAAGCATTTCTCAACGGCTGGCCATGCCTTCCGCCTGGCTACTTCAACCTCGGCCAACAGCTCCGCCCCCCCCGCAGCTCCTCGCCCAAGCCTCTCCAGGTTCTCCTTTAACCAAATCCAGATAGCAGATGTTCTGAAAGAGCTGCAAAACCTGGACCCGTACAAATCAGCTGGGCTTGACAATCTGGACCCTCTATTTCTGAAACTATCTGCCACCATTGTCGCAACCCCTATTACCAGCCTGTTCAACCTCTCTTTCATATCGTCTGAGATCCCCAAGGATTGGAAAGCTGCCGCAGTCATCCCCCTCTTCAAAGGGGGAGACACCCTGGACCCAAACTGTTACAGACCTATATCCATCCTGCCCTGCCTATCTAAGGTCTTCGAAAGCCAAGTCAACAAACAGGTCACTGACCATCTCGAATCCCACCGCACCTTCTCCGCTGTGCAATCTGGTTTCCGAGCCGGTCATGGGTGCACCTCAGCCACACTCAAGGTACTCAACGATATCATAACCGCCATCGATAAAAGACAGTACTGTGCAGCCGTCTTCATCGACCTTGCCAAGGCTTTCGACTCTGTCAATCACCATATTCTTATCGGCAGACTCAGGAGCCTCGGTTTTTCGGATGACTGCCTTGCCTGGTTCACCAATTACTTTGCAGACAGAGTTCAGTGCGTCAAATCGGAGGGCATGCTGTCTGGTCCTCTGGCAGTCTCTATGGGGGTGCCACAGGGTTCAATTCTCGGGCCGACTCTTTTCTCTGTGTATATCAATGATGTTGCTCTTGCTGCGGGCGATTCCCTGATCCACCTCTACGCAGACGACACCATTCTATATACCTTCGGCCCGTCTTTGGACACTGTGCTATCTAACCTCCAAACAAGCTTCAATGCCATACAACACTCCTTCCGTGGCCTCCAACTGCTCTTAAACGCTAGTAAAACCAAATGCATGCTTTTCAACCGGTCGCTGCCTGCACCCGCATGCCCGACTAGCATCACCACCCTGGATGGTTCCGACCTAGAATATGTGGACGTCTATAAGTACCTAGGTGTCTGGCTAGACTGCAAACTCTCCTTCCAGACTCATATCAAACATCTCCAATCGAAAATCAAATCAAGAGTCGGCTTTCTATTCCGCAACAAAGCCTCCTTCACTCACGCCGCCAAGCTTACCCTAGTAAAACTGACTATCCTACCGATCCTCGACTTCGGCGATGTCATCTACAAAATGGCTTCCAACACTCTACTCAGCAAACTGGATGCAGTCTATCACATTGCCATCCGTTTCGTCACTAAAGCACCTTATACCACCCACCACTGCGACTTGTATGCTCTAGTCGGCTGGCCCTCGCTACATATTCGTCGCCAGACCCACTGGCTCCAGGTCATCTACAAGTCCATGCTAGGTAAAGCTCCGCCTTATCTCAGCTCACTGGTCACGATGGCAACACCCATCCGTAGCACGCGCTCCAGCAGGTGTATCTCACTGATCATCCCTAAAGCCAACACCTCATTTGGCCGCCTTTCGTTCCAGTACTCTGCTGCCTGTGACTGGAACGAATTGCAAAAATCGCTGAAGTTGGAGACTTTTATCTCCCTCACCAACTTCAAACATCAGCTATCTGAGCAGCTAACCGATCGCTGCAGCTGTACATAGTCTATTGGTAAATAGCCCACCCTTTTTCACCTACCTCATCCCCATACTGTTTTTATTTATTTACTTTTCTGCTCTTTTGCACACCAATATCTCTACCTGTACATGACCATCTGATCATTCATCACTCCAGTGTTAATCTGCAAAATTGTAATTATTTGCCTACCTCCTCATGCCTCTTGCACACATTGTATATAGACTCCCCCTTTGGTTTCTACTGTGTTATTGACTTGTTAATTGTTTACTCCATGTGTAACTCTTTGTTGTCTGCTTACACTGCTATGCTTTATCTTGGCCAGGTCGCAGTTGCAAATGAGAACTTGTTCTCAACTAGCCTACCTGGTTAAATAAAGGTGAAATAAAAAATGAATAAAAAATTAAAAAATTCTGCTTTGACAAAATAATTTCTGAAGATTATTAATTGAATGTGATTCATTTGCGTCTGTCCCTAATTTTAAGGTCGACTCTGAACTGAGCTCTTGTTTTCATGGAGTAAAACTATATTTATTTAAAAATATTTATTTCAGAAGAAACATTTAACAACTTATAGTCCAACTATAGTATAAAAGCAGATGGGCTGAATCTTACTTTCAATTGCCCCTCCCTGTTGAACATAATAAACGTCCATTCCCCATCACAAGGCGATTTATATCTGCTTTAAAATGAAACTGTGATCATATAACTTTGGAAAAACTGGGCCCTGGTGACTGCTGATTGGTTGATTCTGCTACTGATTAAAGTCATCACCAGGTGTTGCAATTACTTGGGTGCTGTAGCTAGTGTATAAAACACACAAGCAAATGGTGGTTCTCTCATACTCCTTTTTCCTGCTCTGGATTGTTGAGAGAGATTTGGTGGTGAATGACAAGATGGTGGTGAAATTGATGCTTTTGCTCATGAGTTACTACTCTGCTTTCGGTTTGCCAGGTAAGGGCTTCCCTTTAGCTGTTGATGACAGGAATGACACTGAGTTTCTGTGGGGTGAGAAGTTGAGGTTTGATGACGACTCTGAACCCAAGGTCAGATCTCGTTCCCAAAATGTGGCCACTCCCATGTTGGAGCATTCTCATAAGCCAGACTATCTGAAGCTACCAGAATACATCCCTATTCGTGCTTCTGAGGACCAAGCGAATGTCTTCAATCCTGAAGGGAAGTTCAGGCCGCTGCCACTCTCAGTCAAGCACATCCTGCTGCCCACCGCCTCTCCACCCACCACTCCTCCAGTTCACTCTAAGAAGGTTGAGGTCCTGTGCCACCTCGACAGGATTTATGTGAGAATCAGAAAGGACGCCTTCACCAACCCCGACGCCTGCAAGTACCTCAAACTCCACAAATGCAAAGTCAACCAATCCACCGCGGAACACTACTACATGCTCTACAACATCAAAAGCTGTAGCTTCCATAGAAAGGTTGGCTACCAATGCCATCAGAAATACAATCCCCTGTCACTCAGACATCAAATGTATGCCCTGAGTGATCCAGTCAAATTGCAATGGTCTGAAGGGATTATATTTCCATGGCTGTAATGATTATGTTCAGATGTCTTGGTGGTTTTTAGAGTTGTGTTTCCTATTCCAGTGTACCGCTGACTATATTTCCTACTCCAACGTGCTGAAGTACGAGCCAGAGGCCATAGGCGGTATTGTGAGGGAGTTGCCATTCTCTGTTCACATCGAATGCCGCTACAATCGGTGAACCACCACTTCATCATGATTTCACATTTGGTGGCTACGTTCCAATGTCCACACTAGCATATCCTATACATGGCTCCATACATGGTAGTATGCTAGTCTGGATATGATTTGAGTGTCTGACTGCACTAATGGCCATTTTCTACAGGATCCACCACTCTTACAAGTTTGGCTTTCATCCTCGTTTGGCGGGAAAAGTCTTCAAGGCCCTTAGATCCAAGGTTGGCGTCACCCTCACATCTTATGATGGTGAGTTGACTTGACAGATGTCACCTAAATCTGAATGCACTTGCAGTTTTGTTTTCTATTAAAGAACCTTAACTCTATCCTTTCTCTTCAGAATCATGGAACAAGCTCACTGGAAATACAACCTATATCATTGGACAACCAATGTACTTTGAGGCCAAAGTTCCCACTATTTCTTTGCATCGGCGGGTGTATATTAACAACTGTTATGTGACTGCTAGCCCCAACTCCACTCTCAAATACACTGTGGTCGACAACTATGGGTAAAACTAATTTGTTACAGAACTACAATTTATCTTGGCCTGGTTTTGTTTTGTTCATGGTAGTTAATTTCTTGCTAGTTAATTGGCTAGATTCCACAGCTGGGCAGTTTACACAGGCAGCCTATTTCTATTTTGTCCACTAATTGCTTGAAAGACCAATCACATCAAGTCTTTAAACTTATCTGATTGGTCAAATTGACATTTGATGTGGGAGTACAGAGCTTAGCATGTCTCCCAAGGCTACAGAAATTTTGGTTTGGGAAAATGGATTATTTTCAGGAGTTGGGTAATTGGTTAAGGGAAGAGGATTGGAGGGAAAGAGGTTGGGTTTGAATTTGACTCTAGCAATAACAGGGAAAGGGGTATGTCAAGTTGAAATTGGGCCAGATGCCAGTTTGAGTTATGGAGGTGAAATTGAAGGGGTAAAGGTTTGTGATGCTGGACATGGTTATGATAATGATGCATTTTGGTCCAGTGGGACAGGTTTTTGAAGAGGATGGAACCAGGTATTTTGGCTGATCCAGGGGTGGAAAAGAGGGTGTGCTTTTGAGTCGGTGGATGCGACTTGTTTCTTTAGATCAGAGGGAGCAGGCGCACTGTGCGCCGCAACTAGTATAGTCTTGCTTTGTGCCACCCCAGAAATCACTCAGTTTGGTGCGACGCAGACCCAGTGGCAACACGGTGTGTCACTGTCAGCCCTTTTGATTTGAGTCAGTCTTTACCTGACAAGATCATGTTAGGATGTATCAGTTATCCTGTTGGCGCTTTTGTGGTGAATCCACTGCTCTGTTTCAGCTGCAACATTTATGGTCATGTCACAATGTGTAGGAGAGATTCCAAAATGTGGATGTGTACAGAAGGGCATGGGATAGAGGGTTGTGTAGTTTCGTTGGATAAAGTGGTCGACTGTAGGGTGCACATGTTGCTGGGGATCAGAAGTGTCCGGTGGCTAGTCTGAGTAGTGCTGAGGGAGGGAAGTAGAGAATGGGTCAAGGGTGAGCAATTCTGAGGATTCCTGTGACTGGGATGTCTGACAGCACAGAGGGATAGGCCAATGACTGACATGTATGCTTCAGTAAGGTACAGAGGACAAGCAGTGTGTGTAGCATGGTAGTGTCCTGTCCTCTCAGCCCATTGGCCTGGGGAAGGATCAGATGAGGTTAAAGTAGGGTAATATTCAGTGTATTTTTGGTTCCCATTTTGTATCAGTGTCATGGGCCTATAATTCAGTTGGGGGTGGTAATGCAATATATGGGATGCCAAGTGTTAAACCTCAACCAAGAGAGAAATCACAATGGTCTGCCTGTGTAAACAGCCCTAGTGTCTTTTGTAACTCAGTCCCTAGTTTACAAGGCGAGAATAAGAACCAGCGAGTGAACCTTGTCCCAAATTGGAGTGTTAAGTACACAATCTTCTCTTCACTAGATGCATGGTGGATGGCAAGAATACTGTCCAGTCAAAGTTCCTGTCACACACAACCAACAATGCTTTGAGGTTCACTGTCGGAGCTTTCATCTTCCAGGGCCTGGACAATCAGGTCTGACTCATGTGTGAATCTCCAAACAACTAAGCATGATGGTTTGCTGCTTTAATACTATAGGCCTACAGTAATGCACCTTAAAGAAAGTACATTTATTTTCTTCCAGAAACTCCACTTGCACTGTGAAATAACTACAGGGAATGTCACTCCAACTCCAAGTTTCAAATCCTGCAACTATGACACAAAGACTAAAAAGTAGGTTCACCTGAGTGATTGACTTGAGTTCTGAGGGACTCCTTGCTATGAGGGTTAACTAATATTTCTTGTGATTGTCCTAGGTGGGTGGCACTGTATGGTGCAGCTGCGGTTTGCTCATGCTGTGTCGGCTCTTGTCCTTCTCCTTCTCTACAACCCTCCGGTGAGCATATAGGCCCGGTTCATAACCAGTCTTGTCTCATTGTCACCAACCCTTTCACCTGAGCGCATTAGAGAATGGGGAATGGGTAGCCATTTTGACGACTTAATGTGGGCATTCATACCACCATTTTACATTATGGTTTGACTGTAATCTGTGGAAAATGCAATACTTATCTAATAACGCTCTCATAGCTCACGCACAAACTGTGACCAGTCATTTTACGACGATGGCCCATGACGACCATGCTAAAAATAAAACCTGGAGCATGGAACCCTTCAAAGACGGGGCTACTGAAGGTACTCAGTCCCTCTGCTTAATTCTTAAGAATGTTCATTATGTTAATATATGAGCACAAATTTCTGAAAATAATAGCTTTTCCCTCATTGTTTTAGGTGCTGTTGGGAGAGTTTGATGAGCAGTGGACAATTCTTTTGATAAAATAAACTTTTTAAACTCATGTGTATTGAGTTCCTTCAAAATGGCTGCAGAGGTACAGGCAGAACTGGGTTGAAATATTGAAGTTGATTACTTTCAGACAAACATATTTTTTTATTTGAAGTAGTTGAATATTGGAATGTGTTTGGAAATTATTGGTATGTAATTTTAAAATATATAAATCCAACATATAAACTTAATTTCATGAGCTGAAATGAAAGAACCCAGGAATGTTCCATATGTACAAAGCTTAGTTCAAGTTTTCACATTTGAAATCCATGTTTGATCATTTCTCCTTTGCCAAGCTACTCCATCACCCTGGCAGGTGTGGCAAATCAAGAAGCTGATTAAAATGCATGATCATTACACAGGTGGACCTTGTGATGGGCACAAGGCCACTCTTATATAAGCAGTTGTCACACGACCACAGATGTCTAAATTGAGGGAGTGTGCAGAATTTGGTTAATTTCACTACCATAAACTGCTGCACATTTTAGAGAACTGAGCATTGTCTAACTGGCCTCGACTGCAGACCACGAGGAACTATACCAGCCCGGGACTTTACTTTAACTACCGTTATTTTTTCTCATACTTTTTCACTCCGGACGCTTTATCTGGACACGATTCGTCAGCACCTCCAACAGCCGACGCCAAGTAGTAACATTAACATGATGCCTTCTAATTGCAGTCGCTGTACTCCCCTTACGGCGAGGATAGCTGTGCTACAAGCCCAGCTCCAGACGCAATCGTTAGGCAAGGGTAACTTCAGTGTAGGAAAGGATGAAACAGCGTCTGTGCCACCAGTAAGTACAGATAGTAGTATAAATCCCCTGGCACAGTCCCCGCAGCCGGACAACTTTCTCACGGTTTCTGGAAGGAAATGCTGTAGGAACGCTCAACCGGTGTCGCTCATTCAGCCAACAAACTTTCAACCGGTTTTCCCCATTAAGCAGCGAGTCAGAGGCCGAGTCCTCTCTGGTCTCTACTCCTCCCGTTACGGGGTCTGAGACGCCGAAGCTTCCCACCATTAGCTCTGACAAATTGAAAACTCATTGTTCGACTCCATTACCCGCAGTGTTAGACTTAAAACGAATCATCAAGCGATCATACACTGTTTACCAAGGGGCAGGGCTACCGACGTTAAGGCTAATCTGAAGATGGTGCTGGCTAAAGCTAAAACTGGCGAGTGTATAGAGATATTGTTATCCACGTCGGCACCAACGATGTTAGGATGAAACAGTCAGAGATCACCAAGCGCAACACAGGTTCTGCGTGTAAATCAGCTAGAAAGATGTGTAGGCATCGCGTAATTGTCTCTGGCCCCTCCCAGTTAGGGGGAGTGATGAGCTCTACAGCAGAGTCTCACAACTCAATCGCTGGTTGAAAACAGTTTTCTGCCCCTCCCAAAAGAGAGCATTTGTAGATAATTGGCCCTCTTTCTGGGACTCACCCACAAACAGGACCAAGCCTGACCTGCTGAGGAGTGACGGACTCCATCCTAGCTGGAGGGGTGCTCTCATCTTATCTACCAACATAGACAGGGCTCTAACTCCTCTAGCTCCACAATGAAATAGGGTGCAGGCCAGGCAGCAGGCTGTTAGCCAGCCTGCCAGCATAGTGGAGTCTGCCACTAGCACAGTCAGTGTAGTCAGCTCAGCTATCACCATTGAGACCGTGTCTGTGCCTCGACCTAGGTTGGGCAAAACTAAACATGGCGGTGTTCGCCTTAGCAATCTCACTAGGATAAAGACCACCTCCATCCCTGTCATTATTGAAAGAGATCATGATACCTCACATCTCAAAATAGGGCTACTTAATGTTAGATCCCTTACTTCAAAGGCAATTATAGTCAGTGAACTAATCACTGATCATAATCTTGATGTGATTGGCCTGACTGAAACATGGCTTAAGCCTGATGAATTTACTGTGTTAAATGAGGCCTCACCTCCTGGCTACACTAGTGACCATATCCCCCGTGCATCCCGCAAAGGCGGAGGTGTTGCTAACATTTACGATAGCAAATTTCAATTTACAAAAAAAAGAAGACTTTTTCGTCTTTTGAGCTTCTAGTCATGAAATCTATGCAGCCTACTCAATCACTTTTTATAGCTACTGTTTACAGGCCTCCTGGGCCATATACAGCGTTCCTCACTGAGTTCCCTGAATTCCTATCGGACCTTGTAGTCATAGCAGATAATATTCTAATCTTTGGTGACTTTAATATTCACATGGAAAAGTCCACAGACCCACTCCAAAAGGCTTTCGGAGCCATCATCGACTCAGTGGGTTTTGTCCAACATGTCTCTGGACCCACTCACTGTCACAGTCATACGCTGGACCTAGTTTTGTCCCATGGAATAAATGTTGTGGATCTTAATGTTTTTCCTCATAATCCTGGACTATCGGACCACCATTTTATTACGTTTGCAATTGCAACAAATAATCTGCTCAGACCCCAACCAAGGAACATCAAAAGTTGTGCTATAAATTCACAGACAACACAAAGATTCCTTGATGTCCTTCCAGATTCCCTCTGTCTACCCAAGGACGCCAGAGGACAAAAATCAGTTAACCACCTAACTGAGGAACTCAATTTAACCTTGCGCAATACCCTAGATGCAGTTGCACCCCTAAAAACTAAAAACATTTCTCATAAGAAACTAGCTCCCTGGTACACAGAAAATACCCGAGCTCTGAAGCAAGCTTCCAGAAAATTGGAACGGAAATGGCGCCACACCAAACTGGAAGTCTTCCGACTAGCTTGGAAAGACAGTACCGTGCAGTACCGAAGAGCCCTTACTGCTGCTCGATCATCCTATTTTTCTAACTTAATTGAGGAAAATAAGAACAATCCGAAATTTCTTTTTGATACTGTCGCAAAGCTAACTAAAAAGCAGCATTCCTCAAGAGAGGATGACTTTCACTTTAGCAGTGATAAATTCATGAACTTCTTTGAGGAAAAGATTATGATTATTAGAAAGCAAATTACGGACTCCTCTTTAAATCTGCGTATTCCTTCAAAGCTCAGTTGTCCTGAGTCTGCACAACTCTGCCAGGACCTAGGATCAAGAGAGACGCTCAAGTATTTTAGTACTATATCTCTTGACACAATGATGAAAATAATCATGGCCTCTAAACCTTCAAGCTGCATACTGGACCCTATTCCAACTAAACTACTGAAAGAGCTGCTTCCTGTGCTTGGCCCTCCTATGTTGAACATAATAAACGGCTCTCTATCCACCGGATGTGTACCAAACTCACTAAAAGTGGCAGTAATAAAGCCTCTCTTGAAAAAGCCAAACCTTGACCCAGAAAATATAAAAAACTATCGGCCTATATCGAATCTTCCATTCCTCTCAAAAAATTTAGAAAAGGCTGTTGCGCAGCAACTCACTGCCTTCCTGAAGACAAACAATGTATACGAAATGCTTCAGTCTGGTTTTAGACCCCATCATAGCACTGAGATGGCACTTGTGAAGGTGGTAAATGACATTTTAATGGCATCGGACCGAGGTTCTGCATCTGTCCTCGTGCTCCTAGACCTTAGTGCTGCTTTTGATACCATCGATCACCACATTCTTTTGGAGAGATTGGAAACCCAAATTGGTCTACACGGACAAGTTCTGGCCTGGTTTAGATCTTATCTGTCGGAAAGATATCAGTTTGTCTCTGTGAATGGTTTGTCCTCTGACAAATCAACTGTAAATTTCGGTGTCCCTCAAGGTTCCGTTTTAGGACCACTATTGTTTTCACTATATATTTTACCTCTTGGGGTTGTTATTCGAAAACATAATGTTAACTTTCACTGCTATGCGGATGACACACAGCTGTACATTTCAATGAAACATGGCGAAGCCCCAAAATTGCCCTTGCTAGAAGCATGTGTTTCAGACATAAGGAAGTGGATGGCTGCAAACGTTCTACTTTTAAACTCAGACAAAACAGAGATGCTTGTTCTAGGTCCCAAGAAACAAAGAGATCTTCTGTTGAATCTGACAATTAATCTTAATGGTTGCACAGTCATCTCAAATAAAACTGTGAAGGACCTCGGCGTTACTCTGGACCCTGATCTCTCTTTTGAAGAACATATCAAGACCATTTCAAGGACAGCTTTTTTTCCATCTACGTAACATTGCAAAAATCAGAAACTTTCTGTCCAAAAATGATGCAGAAAAATTTATCCATGCTTTTGTCACTTCTAGTTAGACTACTGCAATGCTCTACTTTCCGGCTACCTGGATAAAGCACTAAATAAACTTCAGTTAGAGCTAAATACAGCTGCTAGAATCCTGACTAGAACCAAAAAATGTGATCATATTACTCCAGTGCTAGCCTCTGTACACTGGCTTCCTGTCAAAGCAAGGGCTGATTTCAAGGTTTTACTGCTAACCTACAAAGCATTACATGGGCTTGCTCCTACCCATCTCTCTGATTTGGTCCTGCCGTACATACCTACGCGTACGCTACGGTCAAAAGACGCAGGCCTCCTAATTGTCCCTAGAATTTCTAAGCAAACAGCTGGAGGCAGGGCTTTCTCCTATAGAGCTCCATTTTTATGGAACAGTCTGCCTACCCATGTCAGAGACGCAAACTCGGTCTCAAACTTTACTGAAGATTCATCTCTTCAGTGGGTCATATGATTGAGTGTAGTCTGGCCCAGGAGTGGGAAGGTGAACGGAAAGGCTCTGGAGCAACGAACCGCCCTTGCTGTCTCTGCCTGGCCGGTTCCCCTCTTTCCACTGGGATTCTCTGCCTCTAACCCTATTACAGGGGCTGAGTCACTGGCTTACTGGGGCTCTCTCATGCCGTCCCTGGAGGGGGTGCATCACCTGAGTGGGTTGATTCACTGATGTGGTCGTCCTGTCTGGGTTGGCGCCCCCCCCCCCCCCCTTGGGTTGTGCCATGGCGGAGATCTTTGTGGGCTATACTCAGCCTTGTCTCAGGATGGTAAGTTGGTGGTTGAAGATATCCCTCTAGTGGTGTGGGAGCTGTGCTTTGGCAAAGTGGGTGGGGTTATATCCTTCCTGTTTGGCCCTGTCCGGTGGTGTCCTCGGATGGGGCCACAGTGTCTCCTGACCCCTCCTGTCTCAGCCTCCAGTATTTATGCTGCAGTAGTTTATGTGTCGGGGGGCTAGGGTCAGTTTGTTATATCTGGAGTACTTCTCCTGTCCTATTCGGTGTCCTGTGTGAATCTAAGTGTGCGTTCTCTAATTCTCTCCTTCTCTCTTTCTTTCTCTCTCTCGGAGGACCTGAGCCCTAGGACCATGCCCCAGGACTACCTGACATGATGACTCCTTGCTGTCCCCAGTCCACCTGACCGTGCTGCTGCTCCAGTTTCAACTGTTCTGCCTTATTATTATTTGACCATGCTGGTCATTTATGAACATTTGAACATCTTGGCCATGTTCTGTTATAATTTCCAACCGGCACAGCCAGAAGAGGACTGGCCACCCCACATAGCCTGGTTCCTCTCTAGGTTTCTTCCAGGGTTTTGGCCTTTCTAGGGAGTTTTTCCTAGCCACCGTGCTTCTACACCTGCATTGCTTGCTGTTTGGGGTTTTAGGCTGGGTTTATGTACAGCACTTTGAGATATCAGCTGATGTACGAAGGGCTATATAAATTGATTTGATTTGATTTGATTACAGGTAACTTTCAAATAAGCAGTTATTTGGGTCCGGGTTGGAACTTCTGATTTTAACATGAAACCACTTAAGCAGGTTTCCTCATGATGCACTTCTCTGCATTTGAATGTCATTATAGATTTGGCATCTCTTTACCGTTAATTGTCCAGTATTAACCTTAAATTGTTCAACACTTTATACCAGTTGAAGTTTTGTCCAGACCATTGCATTCCTTCGGCTTTGGCAAATACTCCTGTATCAGCATGGAAGCGTTCCTGAGCATCTCTTGCAAGTGCTTTACAGTCTTGGTGTAGCTGCCATTTTGTACCCCAAGAGGGTGGAAGAGGTTTACAGACTCTGCATCACTAAATACAGCAGGGAGTCCCATCTCACTTGGAACCAGAGGCTTTCCAATAAAGCTGTGAAGCAACTTCCTGCCCTGAAGGCTATTTTCTAGGAAGCTCAATGCATCACGTAACCTGCTAGCCAAGTGTTCAGGGTACCAGTCAGAAGGCTCTTTACTCAAAAGCAAGTGAATTAACACTGTTTTGAAGTGATGATCTGTAAGGATACTTCTGCCTGTGAGGCCCATTTGCTTTTTGTGAAGGAACGCTACAATTCCAAGGCAGTGAATGTGGCAGGAGTTTTCGGGCAGGTGATTGGCCAGGTACTTCAGGAAGTGGTCCTTGTAAGTGGTCAATGAGAGGCTCCAGTATGTGTCCAAGGAGTTGTTCATAGTTGGGGTGGAAGGAGAAATGGTGAATAAGCCTCAGTGTCTTTATGTTTCACCACGGGAGCCATATCGAAGGTTATCACCTTCCCTGATCTGAATCGAACCATCAGAGCTCCTGGGGCGTCTATGTTGCGAAATGTAGCTCAAATTCGTACTTGTGGGATATCTGTCCCCAAGCTTTTCTAATTGTGGTCTGGAACCATTTGGTAACCTTGGTTTTGGCCAGGTAAGGGGTGTGTTTTGAGCAAAGAGCGCTACCCAATACATCAGTGACTTTTACCACTTTGACTTTCTCATTGTCACAACACATCAGGCATAGCATATCATCATCTCCTATGGCAGCTGTGCGACACGGGCAGCCATTTTGGTTCACACCACCATCCACCATGTTGACTCTACCACAGCCCTCCATTTCAGGTGGCATATCATCAATAGCTTGGTTACACCAGAGTTGAAACTGGAAACTGTATGGCTCAACGGGGCAATGGGGACTATGATGTCACACACAAGGGAACTGATCCTGCCCTCCACCACAAAGTCTTCAATCACCATGCCAACCTCCACATCACTCATGCTCCTCATGGCTTCTAATAGGTCATTAGCAAAACAAACTCAGTCACCCTCCAGCTCTCATTGGGTGAGACTTTGACACATTTGTCATAAAAACGGTTGAGTGTATCACAGTCCGGTAGCGGAACTTCAGCCGAGAGGTTTTTTCACGACAGAGATGTCTTCCATATCCTCCTGAATTATCTCTCCTGGATGGTGGTTCTTCTGTAAACGTCTTCTGAAGAATGTAATGGAGAAATGAACAAAAGAGATGAGGGAGTATGTGTTCCATAGGTACCAGGTGTAGTCGCTCTCCGAGTCTATGATATTATTGACATGCTCCTACTGCTGGTCATCCTTTGATGATTCGCTGAGAATCGGTGTCTCTTCCTGGTTTGTGTTATATTGTTCTGTGAGATGTTGCTGGTCGTCTAACTTTCTGAGGTTAGGTGGTACTTTTACTTCCTGATGTGTGTTAGACGGCTGGTCTGTGAGATGCTCTTGCTGGTTCCCCTCTGATGATGTACTGAAGATGGGTGGCGCCTCCTGTTCTGCTTCCTGGTCTGTTTTCGATTGCAGTTGGTCGACCTGAGATTCTTCCTGACGCTCTGGTGATGTCTGTTGGTCACTATGGCAACTACCACTCTGGACCTCTTGTGGCCACTGTCGATTGACATTCGCCATGTCCTTGTCCAAGTGGTACAGCTTCTTGTCATTGTGAAATGCCTCTGTGTCCGAAGCAGGCTGCTCTTGGTCGTTTCCTTGTGAAAGCGTTAATGATAGCCTGAGGTCAATGGTAGACTGTTCCTTGTCCTCTGGTGAGAGGTTTTGCTCTGTCTTAGGTACATCCTGGTGTACTTGTGAAAGCTTATGGTCAATGTGAGATCCCTCCTCTTTCTCTTCATCTTTCTTCTCTTTGTTCTCTTGAGAATGTTTCTGTTCGATAAGAGTCTCTTTCAAGCCCTTTTGATAATGGTTCTGGTTGATTTGATAGACCTGTTTTACTTCAAGTTGTAAGGGTTTTTGGTCGATGGGCCCTTCCTCTTGGGTTACCAGTGGTGACACTTCCTGTTCCAGCTTTGCCCTCTCCCTCAGCAGCCAATCTTCATGCCCATTATGTGATCGTCCTGCTCCTGAACCTGTCCTGTTCTGTCCTCTCTGGGGATGGGATACAGTAGACTAACTGCCAGCACAAACACCCGAAGAATGGTATCTTGCATCCTTAACATTGTCTCTGTGGAGTAGAATAAGACAAGGATTTACATTTTGCAATCTACACAACCTACTCCACATTTTCAAAGTGAATTACAGAACATTTTCCAAATAATTATGTATTTTTTTAAACACCCCTAGCACATTTGGCAGCCATTACAGCTATGAATTGTTTTGAATAAGATTCTACCAACTTTAAACAACTCTTAGGGCAGCGTTTACCAAACTAGGGGTGCACGTTTTGGTTTTTGCCCTAGTGCTACACAGCTGCTTCAAATAATCAAAGCTTGATGATTAAATAGATTTTTTGAATCAGCTGTATAATGCTAAGACAAAATCCAAAATGTGCACCCCTTGGGGTCCCCAGGACCGAGTTTGGGAAAAGCTGTCTTAGGGCAACATTTATCCATTGTTTTTGTCAAAATTGTTCAAGCTCAGTAAATTGAGTTGTAATTAATTGATGGACAGCAATATTCACACTGTGTCTCTGAAATGTAAGTCAGGACTGAGGCTGGAACACTCAACACCTCTTGGAAAGCTATTCTGGTATGTCTTTTGCATAGAAAATTGTGTAATTGCCCCACTGAAAGATACAACTCTATCCCAGGGGTTTCAGAAGACTGAGATGTGTATTCCTCTAACTTTTTACCTGGGTTTTGCTCCTTTCATATTTCTTTTGATCCTGACAAACTCCCCAGGCCCTGCCGGTGGCAAGCATACACATAACATGATGCTGCCACCACAAAAATGTCAAATACAATGGCACACAGAGGCAGATGTGACTCGTTATCTCAATGTCAATGACATCAGCATGCTTTTATATCCTAGTGTCAACATTATTTTTATATACATATTATCCGTTGACCGGTAAAGAATTTGAATATGCACAAAAGGGGAGATACATAAATAATGAGTGTGCTTTTAAATGGAGTAATCCCTCCCAAAATGTGGAAAATGTTCTATAATTGTTCGTTCACTTTGGAAATGTGGAGTAGATTGTGTACATTGGTAGGATAAAATCCTATGTAATATAATTAAAAAATATATTTTGGCAGTAAACTCTGAAGACTTTGACTTGTAAGGGAGAATGGTTCAACTTGTCACAGGTGTGACAATGAGCCTCCATTGATTATTATGCATGCTTCTACCCTTCTAATTGAATGATTGATCCTGTAATTGGTGCTGGAGAGGACGACTGCCGTTTCATGGGCTCTTAACCAACCATGCTATTTTTTTTTCTCACGCATTTTTCGTAACTTATTTTGTACATAATGTTGCTGCTACCGTCTCTTATGACCGAAAAGAGCTTCTAGAAATCAGAACAGAGATTACTCACCTTGAACTGGGTGAAGAATTTCTCTTTAATGAGTCGGACCAGAGGGATTTACTCCAGACACGCAAACAGGCCCTCATCCCCATCATTCGCACGAGGAAGAGACGGCAAAGATATTGCGGAAAGAGAGAGGGGTGCCTTGTGAGGATGGCTAATCTGCCCTTGCCATCCGTAGTACTGGAAAATAAATTGGATGAGCTAAAAGCACGTATATCCTAGCAACGGAACATTTAATAACTGGGATATCTTATGTTTCACCGAGTCGTGGCTGAACGACGGCATGAATAGAAGAGTATCTCATGATAAGCTGTAGACCACACTATCTACCTAGAGAGTTTTCATCTGTATTTTTCATAGCTGTCTATATACCACTACAGATCGATGTTGGCACTAAGACCACACTCAATGAGCTGTATACCACCATAAGCAAACAGGAAAACGCTCATCCAGAAGTGGCGCTCCTAGTGGCCGGGGACTTTAATGCAGGGAAACTTAAATCCGTTTTACCTCATTTCTATCAACATGTTAAATGTGCAACCAGAGGGAAAAGAACTCTAGACCATCTTTACTCCACACACAGAAACACGTACAAAGCACTCCCTCGCCCCCCATTTGGCAAATCTGACCATCATAATAATCTGTGGTCAGATGAAGCAGATGCTAAGCTACAGGACTGTTTTGCTAGCACAGACTGTGGAATATGTTCCGTGGTTCTTCCGATGGCAGTGAGGAGTACACCACATCAGTCAACAACTTCATCAATAAGTGCATCGATGACTTCGTTCCCACAGTGACCGTACGTACATACACCAACCAGAAGCGATGGATTACAGGCAACAGCCACACTGAGCTAAAGGGTAGAGCTGCCGCTTTCAAGTAGCGGTACTCTAACCTGGAAGTTAAGATTTTATGGTGAAACATCTCGCTCCTTGTTCTCTCTGTGACGCAACATTGTATCTGTCCCATTATGGTGTCTGTGTGAGTATGGGCAGCAACATTGAGGCCATCTCATCTCCATTTTGAAGAAGAAGAAGGGAACGCCTTCTCAATGAAGTGTGCGATTACTCAATTCAATGTAAACAATGCCATTTTATTAAACTTTGGCAAAGGGTCACATCTACAAAACTTAGTGTACTCTGTTCGTAACTGATCATAGTTTTGGGAACAGAAAACTGTATTGAGATCAGGCTTTTCTTCGATGAGAAAATCAGCCAAATGTCGGCCCAGTTCCATCTCGATCCATACTTTCCCACTTCCAGCCACTGGGCTTCCTCTCTGACGCAACATTGTATCTGTCCCATTATGGTGTCTGTGAGAGCATGGGCAGCAACATTGAGGCCATCTCATCTCCATTTTGAAGTAGCCCATTTTCTTTTTCTAGTACTTCTTTGAGTTGGTCAACAAACTGAAAGGGTGCATACTGCCACCTGGAGTGTATTGTTTGAAAAGGTATAAAACCAAGGTTGGTGATTTACTGCTACCAACAGTTGGGTCGATCCACAAAATGAGTGCCTTTTGCTTCTCTTTGATATTTTAAGAAAGGTCAAAATTGTGCACCGATATTGCATTTTAAAAGCCTGTTATATTAATTGAAGTGCCCTTAAATATAGACCACATGGATGATTCAATAAGCAGATTTTTAATATGAATAATGCCTTGCTAAAGTGCCAAAATGACTAATTTTGACATGTGACTGCACACCCTCTGACTTCTTTGGAAGATTTTAACCCTACTTAATACCAACATTTCTCCAAGAGTCCACCATCATTGTAAAGCCCTAGTTTTTTTGTTGCTTTGTTATTTTATACCCAACTATAACATCTTCCGTCAAGATAGAACTGCCAAAGGGGGCGGAGTTGCAGTTTACTGCAGAGATAGCCTGCAAAGTAATGTCATACTTTCCAGGTCCATACCCAAACAGTTCGAACTACTAATTTTGAAAATTACTCTCTCCAGAAATAAGTCTCTCACGGTTGCCGCCTGCTACCGACCCCCCTCAGCTCCCAGCTGTGCCCTGGACACCATTTGTGAATTGATCGCCCCCCATCTAGCTTCAGAGTTTGTTCTGTTAGGTGACCTAAACTGGGATATGCTTAACACCTCGCCAGTCCTACAATCTAAGCTAGATGCCCTCAATCTCACACAAATCATCAAGGAACCCACCAGGTACAACCCTAACTCTGTAAACAAGGGCACCCTCATAGACGTCATCCTGACCAACTGGCCCTCCAAATACACCTCCGCTGTCTTCAACCAGGATCTCAGCGATCACTGCCTCATTGTACGTATCCGCTACGGAGCCGCAGTCAAACGACCACCCCTCATCACTGTCAAACGCTCCCTAAAACACTTCTGTGAGCAGGCCTTTCTAATCGACCTGGCCCGGGTATCCTGGAAGGACATTGACCTCATCCCGTCAGTTGAGGATGCCTGGTCATTCTTCAAAAGTAACTTCCTCACCATTTTAGATAAGCATGCTCCGTTCAAAAAATGCAGAACTAAGAACAGATACAGCCCTTGGTTCACCCCAGACCTGACTGCCCTCGACCAGCACAAAAACATCCTGTGGCGGACTGCAATAGCATCGAATAGTCCCCGTGATACGCAACTGTTCAGGGAAGTCCGGAACCAATACACGCAGTCAGTCAGGAAAGCTAAAGCCAGCTTCTTCAGGCAGAAGTTTGCATCCTGTAGCTCCAACTCCAAAAAGTTCTGGGACACCGTGAAGTCCATGGAGAACAAGAGCACCTCCTCCCAGCTGCCCACTGCACTGAGGCTAGGTAACACGGTCACCACTGATAAATCCATGATTATCGAAAACTTCAATAAGCATTTCTCAACGGCTGGCCATGCCTTCCGCCTGGCTACTTCAACCTCGGCCAACAGCTCCGCCCCCCCCGCAGCTCCTCGCCCAAGCCTCTCCAGGTTCTCCTTTAACCAAATCCAGATAGCAGATGTTCTGAAAGAGCTGCAAAACCTGGACCCGTACAAATCAGCTGGGCTTGACAATCTGGACCCTCTATTTCTGAAACTATCTGCCACCATTGTCGCAACCCCTATTACCAGCCTGTTCAACCTCTCTTTCATATCGTCTGAGATCCCCAAGGATTGGAAAGCTGCCGCAGTCATCCCCCTCTTCAAAGGGGGAGACACCCTGGACCCAAACTGTTACAGACCTATATCCATCCTGCCCTGCCTATCTAAGGTCTTCGAAAGCCAAGTCAACAAACAGGTCACTGACCATCTCGAATCCCACCGCACCTTCTCCGCTGTGCAATCTGGTTTCCGAGCCGGTCATGGGTGCACCTCAGCCACACTCAAGGTACTCAACGATATCATAACCGCCATCGATAAAAGACAGTACTGTGCAGCCGTCTTCATCGACCTTGCCAAGGCTTTCGACTCTGTCAATCACCATATTCTTATCGGCAGACTCAGGAGCCTCGGTTTTTCGGATGACTGCCTTGCCTGGTTCACCAATTACTTTGCAGACAGAGTTCAGTGCGTCAAATCGGAGGGCATGCTGTCTGGTCCTCTGGCAGTCTCTATGGGGGTGCCACAGGGTTCAATTCTCGGGCCGACTCTTTTCTCTGTGTATATCAATGATGTTGCTCTTGCTGCGGGCGATTCCCTGATCCACCTCTACGCAGACGACACCATTCTATATACCTTCGGCCCGTCTTTGGACACTGTGCTATCTAACCTCCAAACAAGCTTCAATGCCATACAACACTCCTTCCGTGGCCTCCAACTGCTCTTAAACGCTAGTAAAACCAAATGCATGCTTTTCAACCGGTCGCTGCCTGCACCCGCATGCCCGACTAGCATCACCACCCTGGATGGTTCCGACCTAGAATATGTGGACGTCTATAAGTACCTAGGTGTCTGGCTAGACTGCAAACTCTCCTTCCAGACTCATATCAAACATCTCCAATCGAAAATCAAATCAAGAGTCGGCTTTCTATTCCGCAACAAAGCCTCCTTCACTCACGCCGCCAAGCTTACCCTAGTAAAACTGACTATCCTACCGATCCTCGACTTCGGCGATGTCATCTACAAAATGGCTTCCAACACTCTACTCAGCAAACTGGATGCAGTCTATCACATTGCCATCCGTTTCGTCACTAAAGCACCTTATACCACCCACCACTGCGACTTGTATGCTCTAGTCGGCTGGCCCTCGCTACATATTCGTCGCCAGACCCACTGGCTCCAGGTCATCTACAAGTCCATGCTAGGTAAAGCTCCGCCTTATCTCAGCTCACTGGTCACGATGGCAACACCCATCCGTAGCACGCGCTCCAGCAGGTGTATCTCACTGATCATCCCTAAAGCCAACACCTCATTTGGCCGCCTTTCGTTCCAGTACTCTGCTGCCTGTGACTGGAACGAATTGCAAAAATCGCTGAAGTTGGAGACTTTTATCTCCCTCACCAACTTCAAACATCAGCTATCTGAGCAGCTAACCGATCGCTGCAGCTGTACATAGTCTATTGGTAAATAGCCCCTCCCTGTTGAACATAATAAACGTCCATTCCCCATCACAAGGCGATTTATATCTGCTTTAAAATGAAACTGTGATCATATAACTTTGGAAAAACTGGGCCCTGGTGACTGCTGATTGGTTGATTCTGCTACTGATTAAAGTCATCACCAGGTGTTGCAATTACTTGGGTGCTGTAGCTAGTGTATAAAACACACAAGCAAATGGTGGTTCTCTCATACTCCTTTTTCCTGCTCTGGATTGTTGAGAGAGATTTGGTGGTGAATGACAAGATGGTGGTGAAATTGATGCTTTTGCTCATGAGTTACTACTCTGCTTTCGGTTTGCCAGGTAAGGGCTTCCCTTTAGCTGTTGATGACAGGAATGACACTGAGTTTCTGTGGGGTGAGAAGTTGAGGTTTGATGACGACTCTGAACCCAAGGTCAGATCTCGTTCCCAAAATGTGGCCACTCCCATGTTGGAGCATTCTCATAAGCCAGACTATCTGAAGCTACCAGAATACATCCCTATTCGTGCTTCTGAGGACCAAGCGAATGTCTTCAATCCTGAAGGGAAGTTCAGGCCGCTGCCACTCTCAGTCAAGCACATCCTGCTGCCCACCGCCTCTCCACCCACCACTCCTCCAGTTCACTCTAAGAAGGTTGAGGTCCTGTGCCACCTCGACAGGATTTATGTGAGAATCAGAAAGGACGCCTTCACCAACCCCGACGCCTGCAAGTACCTCAAACTCCACAAATGCAAAGTCAACCAATCCACCGCGGAACACTACTACATGCTCTACAACATCAAAAGCTGTAGCTTCCATAGAAAGGTTGGCTACCAATGCCATCAGAAATACAATCCCCTGTCACTCAGACATCAAATGTATGCCCTGAGTGATCCAGTCAAATTGCAATGGTCTGAAGGGATTATATTTCCATGGCTGTAATGATTATGTTCAGATGTCTTGGTGGTTTTTAGAGTTGTGTTTCCTATTCCAGTGTACCGCTGACTATATTTCCTACTCCAACGTGCTGAAGTACGAGCCAGAGGCCATAGGCGGTATTGTGAGGGAGTTGCCATTCTCTGTTCACATCGAATGCCGCTACAATCGGTGAACCACCACTTCATCATGATTTCACATTTGGTGGCTACGTTCCAATGTCCACACTAGCATATCCTATACATGGCTCCATACATGGTAGTATGCTAGTCTGGATATGATTTGAGTGTCTGACTGCACTAATGGCCATTTTCTACAGGATCCACCACTCTTACAAGTTTGGCTTTCATCCTCGTTTGGCGGGAAAAGTCTTCAAGGCCCTTAGATCCAAGGTTGGCGTCACCCTCACATCTTATGATGGTGAGTTGACTTGACAGATGTCACCTAAATCTGAATGCACTTGCAGTTTTGTTTTCTATTAAAGAACCTTAACTCTATCCTTTCTCTTCAGAATCATGGAACAAGCTCACTGGAAATACAACCTATATCATTGGACAACCAATGTACTTTGAGGCCAAAGTTCCCACTATTTCTTTGCATCGGCGGGTGTATATTAACAACTGTTATGTGACTGCTAGCCCCAACTCCACTCTCAAATACACTGTGGTCGACAACTATGGGTAAAACTAATTTGTTACAGAACTACAATTTATCTTGGCCTGGTTTTGTTTTGTTCATGGTAGTTAATTTCTTGCTAGTTAATTGGCTAGATTCCACAGCTGGGCAGTTTACACAGGCAGCCTATTTCTATTTTGTCCACTAATTGCTTGAAAGACCAATCACATCAAGTCTTTAAACTTATCTGATTGGTCAAATTGACATTTGATGTGGGAGTACAGAGCTTAGCATGTCTCCCAAGGCTACAGAAATTTTGGTTTGGGAAAATGGATTATTTTCAGGAGTTGGGTAATTGGTTAAGGGAAGAGGATTGGAGGGAAAGAGGTTGGGTTTGAATTTGACTCTAGCAATAACAGGGAAAGGGGTATGTCAAGTTGAAATTGGGCCAGATGCCAGTTCGCGTTATGGAGGTGAAATTGAAGGGGTAAAGGTTTGCGATGCTGGACATGGTTATGATAATGATGCATTTTGGTCCAGTGGGACAGGTTTTTGAAGAGGATGGAACCAGGTATTTTGGCTGATCCAGGGGTGGAAAAGAGGGTGTGCTTTTGAGTCGGTGGATGCGACTTGTTTCTTTAGATCAGAGGGAGCAGGCGCACTGTGCGCCGCAACTAGTATAGTCTTGCTTTGTGCCACCCCAGAAATCACTCCCTTCAATGGTGCGCAATGGAAGTTGAAGATTCCTGTGTGAAGTTTGGTGCGACGCAGACCCAGTGGCAACACGGTGTGTCACTGTCAGCCCTTTTGATTTGAGTCAGTCTTTACCTGACAAGATCATGTTAGGATGTATCAGTTATCCTGTTGGCGCTTTTGTGGTGAATCCACTGCTCTGTTTCAGCTGCAACATTTATGGTCATGTCACAATGTGTAGGAGAGATTCCAAAATGTGGATGTGTACAGAAGGGCATGGGATAGAGGGTTGTGTAGTTTCGTTGGATAAAGTGGTCGACTGTAGGGTGCACATGTTGCTGGGGATCAGAAGTGTCCGGTGGCTAGTCTGAGTAGTGCTGAGGGAGGGAAGTAGAGAATGGGTCAAGGGTGAGCAATTCTGAGGATTCCTGTGACTGGGATGTCTGACAGCACAGAGGGATAGGCCAATGACTGACATGTATGCTTCAGTAAGGTACAGAGGACAAGCAGTGTGTGTAGCATGGTAGTGTCCTGTCCTCTCAGCCCATTGGCCTGGGGAAGGATCAGATGAGGTTAAAGTAGGGTAATATTCAGTGTATTTTTGGTTCCCATTTTGTATCAGTGTCATGGGCCTATAATTCAGTTGGGGGTGGTAATGCAATATATGGGATGCCAAGTGTTAAACCTCAACCAAGAGAGAAATCACAATGGTCTGCCTGTGTAAACAGCCCTAGTGTCTTTTGTAACTCAGTCCCTAGTTTACAAGGCGAGAATAAGAACCAGCGAGTGAACCTTGTCCCAAATTGGAGTGTTAAGTACACAATCTTCTCTTCACTAGATGCATGGTGGATGGCAAGAATACTGTCCAGTCAAAGTTCCTGTCACACACAACCAACAATGCTTTGAGGTTCACTGTCGGAGCTTTCATCTTCCAGGGCCTGGACAATCAGGTCTGACTCATGTGTGAATCTCCAAACAACTAAGCATGATGGTTTGCTGCTTTAATACTATAGGCCTACAGTAATGCACCTTAAAGAAAGTACATTTATTTTCTTCCAGAAACTCCACTTGCACTGTGAAATAACTACAGGGAATGTCACTCCAACTCCAAGTTTCAAATCCTGCAACTATGACACAAAGACTAAAAAGTAGGTTCACCTGAGTGATTGACTTGAGTTCTGAGGGACTCCTTGCTATGAGGGTTAACTAATATTTCTTGTGATTGTCCTAGGTGGGTGGCACTGTATGGTGCAGCTGCGGTTTGCTCATGCTGTGTCGGCTCTTGTCCTTCTCCTTCTCTACAACCCTCCGGTGAGCATATAGGCCCGGTTCATAACCAGTCTTGTCTCATTGTCACCAACCCTTTCACCTGAGCGCATTAGAGAATGGGGAATGGGTAGCCATTTTGACGACTTAATGTGGGCATTCATACCACCATTTTACATTATGGTTTGACTGTAATCTGTGGAAAATGCAATACTTATCTAATAACGCTCTCATAGCTCACGCACAAACTGTGACCAGTCATTTTACGACGATGGCCCATGACGACCATGCTAAAAATAAAACCTGGAGCATGGAACCCTTCAAAGACGGGGCTACTGAAGGTACTCAGTCCCTCTGCTTAATTCTTAAGAATGTTCATTATGTTAATATATGAGCACAAATTTCTGAAAATAATAGCTTTTCCCTCATTGTTTTAGGTGCTGTTGGGAGAGTTTGATGAGCAGTGGACAATTCTTTTGATAAAATAAACTTTTTAAACTCATGTGTATTGAGTTCCTTCAAAATGGCTGCAGAGGTACAGGCAGAACTGGGTTGAAATATTGAAGTTGATTACTTTCAGACAAACATATTTTTTTATTTGAAGTAGTTGAATATTGGAATGTGTTTGGAAATTATTGGTATGTAATTTTAAAATATATAAATCCAACATATAAACTTAATTTCATGAGCTGAAATGAAAGAACCCAGGAATGTTCCATATGTACAAAGCTTAGTTCAAGTTTTCACATTTGAAATCCATGTTTGATCATTTCTCCTTTGCCAAGCTACTCCATCACCCTGGCAGGTGTGGCAAATCAAGAAGCTGATTAAAATGCATGATCATTACACAGGTGGACCTTGTGATGGGCACAAGGCCACTCTTATATAAGCAGTTGTCACACGACCACAGATGTCTAAATTGAGGGAGTGTGCAGAATTTGGTTAATTTCACTACCATAAACTGCTGCACATTTTAGAGAACTGAGCATTGTCTAACTGGCCTCGACTGCAGACCACGAGGAACTATACCAGCCCGGGACTTTACTTTAACTACCGTTATTTTTTCTCATACTTTTTCACTCCGGACGCTTTATCTGGACACGATTCGTCAGCACCTCCAACAGCCGACGCCAAGTAGTAACATTAACATGATGCCTTCTAATTGCAGTCGCTGTACTCCCCTTACGGCGAGGATAGCTGTGCTACAAGCCCAGCTCCAGACGCAATCGTTAGGCAAGGGTAACTTCAGTGTAGGAAAGGATGAAACAGCGTCTGTGCCACCAGTAAGTACAGATAGTAGTATAAATCCCCTGGCACAGTCCCCGCAGCCGGACAACTTTCTCACGGTTTCTGGAAGGAAATGCTGTAGGAACGCTCAACCGGTGTCGCTCATTCAGCCAACAAACTTTCAACCGGTTTTCCCCATTAAGCAGCGAGTCAGAGGCAGAGTCCTCTCTGGTCTCTACTCCTCCCGTTACGGGGTCTGAGACGCCGAAGCTTCCCACCATTAGCTCTGACAAATTGAAAACTCATTGTTCGACTCCATTACCCGCAGTGTTAGACTTAAAACGAATCATCAAGCGATCATACACTGTTTACCAAGGGGCAGGGCTACCGACGTTAAGGCTAATCTGAAGATGGTGCTGGCTAAAGCTAAAACTGGCGAGTGTATAGAGATATTGTTATCCACGTCGGCACCAACGATGTTAGGATGAAACAGTCAGAGATCACCAAGCGCAACACAGGTTCTGCGTGTAAATCAGCTAGAAAGATGTGTAGGCATCGCGTAATTGTCTCTGGCCCCTCCCAGTTAGGGGGAGTGATGAGCTCTACAGCAGAGTCTCACAACTCAATCGCTGGTTGAAAACAGTTTTCTGCCCCTCCCAAAAGAGAGCATTTGTAGATAATTGGCCCTCTTTCTGGGACTCACCCACAAACAGGACCAAGCCTGACCTGCTGAGGAGTGACGGACTCCATCCTAGCTGGAGGGGTGCTCTCATCTTATCTACCAACATAGACAGGGCTCTAACTCCTCTAGCTCCACAATGAAATAGGGTGCAGGCCAGGCAGCAGGCTGTTAGCCAGCCTGCCAGCATAGTGGAGTCTGCCACTAGCACAGTCAGTGTAGTCAGCTCAGCTATCACCATTGAGACCGTGTCTGTGCCTCGACCTAGGTTGGGCAAAACTAAACATGGCGGTGTTCGCCTTAGCAATCTCACTAGGATAAAGACCACCTCCATCCCTGTCATTATTGAAAGAGATCATGATACCTCACATCTCAAAATAGGGCTACTTAATGTTAGATCCCTTACTTCAAAGGCAATTATAGTCAGTGAACTAATCACTGATCATAATCTTGATGTGATTGGCCTGACTGAAACATGGCTTAAGCCTGATGAATTTACTGTGTTAAATGAGGCCTCACCTCCTGGCTACACTAGTGACCATATCCCCCGTGCATCCCGCAAAGGCGGAGGTGTTGCTAACATTTACGATAGCAAATTTCAATTTACAAAAAAAAAGAAGACTTTTTCGTCTTTTGAGCTTCTAGTCATGAAATCTATGCAGCCTACTCAATCACTTTTTATAGCTACTGTTTACAGGCCTCCTGGGCCATATACAGCGTTCCTCACTGAGTTCCCTGAATTCCTATCGGACCTTGTAGTCATAGCAGATAATATTCTAATCTTTGGTGACTTTAATATTCACATGGAAAAGTCCACAGACCCACTCCAAAAGGCTTTCGGAGCCATCATCGACTCAGTGGGTTTTGTCCAACATGTCTCTGGACCCACTCACTGTCACAGTCATACGCTGGACCTAGTTTTGTCCCATGGAATAAATGTTGTGGATCTTAATGTTTTTCCTCATAATCCTGGACTATCGGACCACCATTTTATTACGTTTGCAATTGCAACAAATAATCTGCTCAGACCCCAACCAAGGAACATCAAAAGTTGTGCTATAAATTCACAGACAACACAAAGATTCCTTGATGTCCTTCCAGATTCCCTCTGTCTACCCAAGGACGCCAGAGGACAAAAATCAGTTAACCACCTAACTGAGGAACTCAATTTAACCTTGCGCAATACCCTAGATGCAGTTGCACCCCTAAAAACTAAAAACATTTCTCATAAGAAACTAGCTCCCTGGTACACAGAAAATACCCGAGCTCTGAAGCAAGCTTCCAGAAAATTGGAACGGAAATGGCGCCACACCAAACTGGAAGTCTTCCGACTAGCTTGGAAAGACAGTACCGTGCAGTACCGAAGAGCCCTTACTGCTGCTCGATCATCCTATTTTTCTAACTTAATTGAGGAAAATAAGAACAATCCGAAATTTCTTTTTGATACTGTCGCAAAGCTAACTAAAAAGCAGCATTCCTCAAGAGAGGATGACTTTCACTTTAGCAGTGATAAATTCATGAACTTCTTTGAGGAAAAGATTATGATTATTAGAAAGCAAATTACGGACTCCTCTTTAAATCTGCGTATTCCTTCAAAGCTCAGTTGTCCTGAGTCTGCACAACTCTGCCAGGACCTAGGATCAAGAGAGACGCTCAAGTATTTTAGTACTATATCTCTTGACACAATGATGAAAATAATCATGGCCTCTAAACCTTCAAGCTGCATACTGGACCCTATTCCAACTAAACTACTGAAAGAGCTGCTTCCTGTGCTTGGCCCTCCTATGTTGAACATAATAAACGGCTCTCTATCCACCGGATGTGTACCAAACTCACTAAAAGTGGCAGTAATAAAGCCTCTCTTGAAAAAGCCAAACCTTGACCCAGAAAATATAAAAAACTATCGGCCTATATCGAATCTTCCATTCCTCTCAAAAATTTTAGAAAAGGCTGTTGCGCAGCAACTCACTGCCTTCCTGAAGACAAACAATGTATACGAAATGCTTCAGTCTGGTTTTAGACCCCATCATAGCACTGAGATGGCACTTGTGAAGGTGGTAAATGACATTTTAATGGCATCGGACCGAGGTTCTGCATCTGTCCTCGTGCTCCTAGACCTTAGTGCTGCTTTTGATACCATCGATCACCACATTCTTTTGGAGAGATTGGAAACCCAAATTGGTCTACACGGACAAGTTCTGGCCTGGTTTAGATCTTATCTGTCGGAAAGATATCAGTTTGTCTCTGTGAATGGTTTGTCCTCTGACAAATCAACTGTAAATTTCGGTGTCCCTCAAGGTTCCGTTTTAGGACCACTATTGTTTTCACTATATATTTTACCTCTTGGGGTTGTTATTCGAAAACATAATGTTAACTTTCACTGCTATGCGGATGACACACAGCTGTACATTTCAATGAAACATGGCGAAGCCCCAAAATTGCCCTTGCTAGAAGCATGTGTTTCAGACATAAGGAAGTGGATGGCTGCAAACGTTCTACTTTTAAACTCAGACAAAACAGAGATGCTTGTTCTAGGTCCCAAGAAACAAAGAGATCTTCTGTTGAATCTGACAATTAATCTTAATGGTTGCACAGTCATCTCAAATAAAACTGTGAAGGACCTCGGCGTTACTCTGGACCCTGATCTCTCTTTTGAAGAACATATCAAGACCATTTCAAGGACAGCTTTTTTTCCATCTACGTAACATTGCAAAAATCAGAAACTTTCTGTCCAAAAATGATGCAGAAAAATTTATCCATGCTTTTGTCACTTCTAGTTAGACTACTGCAATGCTCTACTTTCCGGCTACCTGGATAAAGCACTAAATAAACTTCAGTTAGAGCTAAATACAGCTGCTAGAATCCTGACTAGAACCAAAAAATGTGATCATATTACTCCAGTGCTAGCCTCTGTACACTGGCTTCCTGTCAAAGCAAGGGCTGATTTCAAGGTTTTACTGCTAACCTACAAAGCATTACATGGGCTTGCTCCTACCCATCTCTCTGATTTGGTCCTGCCGTACATACCTACGCGTACGCTACGGTCAAAAGACGCAGGCCTCCTAATTGTCCCTAGAATTTCTAAGCAAACAGCTGGAGGCAGGGCTTTCTCCTATAGAGCTCCATTTTTATGGAACAGTCTGCCTACCCATGTCAGAGACGCAAACTCGGTCTCAAACTTTACTGAAGATTCATCTCTTCAGTGGGTCATATGATTGAGTGTAGTCTGGCCCAGGAGTGGGAAGGTGAACGGAAAGGCTCTGGAGCAACGAACCGCCCTTGCTGTCTCTGCCTGGCCGGTTCCCCTCTTTCCACTGGGATTCTCTGCCTCTAACCCTATTACAGGGGCTGAGTCACTGGCTTACTGGGGCTCTCTCATGCCGTCCCTGGAGGGGGTGCATCACCTGAGTGGGTTGATTCACTGATGTGGTCGTCCTGTCTGGGTTGGCGCCCCCCCCCCCCCCCTTGGGTTGTGCCATGGCGGAGATCTTTGTGGGCTATACTCAGCCTTGTCTCAGGATGGTAAGTTGGTGGTTGAAGATATCCCTCTAGTGGTGTGGGAGCTGTGCTTTGGCAAAGTGGGTGGGGTTATATCCTTCCTGTTTGGCCCTGTCCGGTGGTGTCCTCGGATGGGGCCACAGTGTCTCCTGACCCCTCCTGTCTCAGCCTCCAGTATTTATGCTGCAGTAGTTTATGTGTCGGGGGGCTAGGGTCAGTTTGTTATATCTGGAGTACTTCTCCTGTCCTATTCGGTGTCCTGTGTGAATCTAAGTGTGCGTTCTCTAATTCTCTCCTTCTCTCTTTCTTTCTCTCTCTCGGAGGACCTGAGCCCTAGGACCATGCCCCAGGACTACCTGACATGATGACTCCTTGCTGTCCCCAGTCCACCTGACCGTGCTGCTGCTCCAGTTTCAACTGTTCTGCCTTATTATTATTTGACCATGCTGGTCATTTATGAACATTTGAACATCTTGGCCATGTTCTGTTATAATTTCCAACCGGCACAGCCAGAAGAGGACTGGCCACCCCACATAGCCTGGTTCCTCTCTAGGTTTCTTCCAGGGTTTTGGCCTTTCTAGGGAGTTTTTCCTAGCCACCGTGCTTCTACACCTGCATTGCTTGCTGTTTGGGGTTTTAGGCTGGGTTTATGTACAGCACTTTGAGATATCAGCTGATGTACGAAGGGCTATATAAATTGATTTGATTTGATTTGATTACAGGTAACTTTCAAATAAGCAGTTATTTGGGTCCGGGTTGGAACTTCTGATTTTAACATGAAACCACTTAAGCAGGTTTCCTCATGATGCACTTCTCTGCATTTGAATGTCATTATAGATTTGGCATCTCTTTACCGTTAATTGTCCAGTATTAACCTTAAATTGTTCAACACTTTATACCAGTTGAAGTTTTGTCCAGACCATTGCATTCCTTCGGCTTTGGCAAATACTCCTGTATCAGCATGGAAGCGTTCCTGAGCATCTCTTGCAAGTGCTTTACAGTCTTGGTGTAGCTGCCATTTTGTACCCCAAGAGGGTGGAAGAGGTTTACAGACTCTGCATCACTAAATACAGCAGGGAGTCCCATCTCACTTGGAACCAGAGGCTTTCCAATAAAGCTGTGAAGCAACTTCCTGCCCTGAAGGCTATTTTCTAGGAAGCTCAATGCATCACGTAACCTGCTAGCCAAGTGTTCAGGGTACCAGTCAGAAGGCTCTTTACTCAAAAGCAAGTGAATTAACACTGTTCTGAAGTGATGATCTGTAAGGATACTTCTGCCTGTGAGGCCCGTTTGCTTTTTGTGAAGGAACGCTACAATTCCAAGGCAGTGAATGTGGCAGGAGTTTTCGGGCAGGTGATTGGCCAGGTACTTCAGGAAGTGGTCCTTGTAAGTGGTCAATGAGAGGCTCCAGTATGTGTCCAAGGAGTTGTTCATAGTTGGGGTGGAAGGAGAAATGGTGAATAAGCCTCAGTGTCTTTATGTTTCACCACGGGAGCCATATCGAAGGTTATCACCTTCCCTGATCTGAATCGAACCATCAGAGCTCCTGGGGCGTCTATGTTGCGAAATGTAGCTCAAATTCGTACTTGTGGGATATCTGTCCCCAAGCTTTTCTAATTGTGGTCTGGAACCATTTGGTAACCTTGGTTTTGGCCAGGTAAGGGGTGTGTTTTGAGCAAAGAGCGCTACCCAATACATCAGTGACTTTTACCACTTTGACTTTCTCATTGTCACAACACATCAGGCATAGCATATCATCATCTCCTATGGCAGCTGTGCGACACGGGCAGCCATTTTGGTTCACACCACCATCCACCATGTTGACTCTACCACAGCCCTCCATTTCAGGTGGCATATCATCAATAGCTTGGTTACACCAGAGTTGAAACTGGAAACTGTATGGCTCAACGGGGCAATGGGGACTATGATGTCACACACAAGGGAACTGATCCTGCCCTCCACCACAAAGTCTTCAATCACCATGCCAACCTCCACATCACTCATGCTCCTCATGGCTTCTAATAGGTCATTAGCAAAACAAACTCAGTCACCCTCCAGCTCTCATTGGGTGAGACTTTGACACATTTGTCATAAAAACGGTTGAGTGTATCACAGTCCGGTAGCGGAACTTCAGCCGAGAGGTTTTTTCACGACAGAGATGTCTTCCATATCCTCCTGAATTATCTCTCCTGGATGGTGGTTCTTCTGTAAACGTCTTCTGAAGAATATAATGGAGAAATGAACAAAAGAGATGAGGGAGTATGTGTTCCATAGGTACCAGGTGTAGTCACTCTCCGAGTCTATGATATTATTGACATGCTCCTACTGCTGGTCATCCTTTGATGATTCGCTGAGAATCGGTGTCTCTTCCTGGTTTGTGTTATATTGTTCTGTGAGATGTTGCTGGTCGTCTGACTTTCCGAGGTTAGGTGGTACTTTTACTTCCTGATGTGTGTTAGACGGCTGGTCTGTGAGATGCTCTTGCTGGTTCCCCTCTGATGATGTACTGAAGATGGGTGGCGCCTCCTGTTCTGCTTCCTGGTCTGTTTTCGATTGCAGTTGGTCGACCTGAGATTCTTCCTGACGCTCTGGTGATGTCTGTTGGTCACTATGGCAACTACCACTCTGGACCTCTTGTGGCCACTGTCGATTGACATTCGCCATGTCCTTGTCCAAGTGGTACAGCTTCTTGTCATTGTGAAATGCCTCTGTGTCCGAAGCAGGCTGCTCTTGGTCGTTTCCTTGTGAAAGCGTTAATGATAGCCTGAGGTCAATGGTAGACTGTTCCTTGTCCTCTGGTGAGAGGTTTTGCTCTGTCTTAGGTACATCCTGGTGTACTTGTGAAAGCTTATGGTCAATGTGAGATCCCTCCTCTTTCTCTTCATCTTTCTTCTCTTTGTTCTCTTGAGAATGTTTCTGTTCGATAAGAGTCTCTTTCAAGCCCCTTTGATAATGGTTCTGGTTGATTTGATAGACCTGTTGTACTTCAAGTTGTAAGGGTTTTTGGTCGCTGGGCCCTTGCTCTTGGGTTACCAGTGGTGACACTTCCTGTTCGAGCTTTGCCCTCTCCCTCAGCAGCCAATCTTCATGCCCATTATGTGATCGTCCTGCTCCTGAACCTGTCCTGTTCTGTCCTCTCTGGGGATGGGATACAGTAGACTAACTGCCAGCACAAATACCCGAAGAATGGTATCTTGCATCCTTAACATTGTCTCTGTGGAGTAGAATAAGACAAGGATTTACATTTTGCAATCTACACAACCTACTCCACATTTTCAAAGTGAATTACAGAACATTTTCCAAATAATTATATATGTATGTTTTTAAACACCCCAAGCACATTTGGCAGCCATTACAGCTATGAATTGTTTTGAATAAGATTCTACCAACTTTAAACAACTCTTAGGGCAGCGTTTACCAAACTAGGGGTGCACGTTTTGGTTTTTGCCCTAGTGCTACACAGCTGCTTCAAATAATCAAAGCTTGATGATTAAATAGATTTTTTGAATCAGCTGTATAATGCTAAGACAAAATCCAAAATGTGCACCCCTTGGGGTCCCCAGGACCGAGTTTGGGAAAAGCTGTCTTAGGGCAACATTTATCCATTGTTTTTGTCAAAATTGTTCAAGCTCAGTAAATTGAGTTGTAATTAATTGATGGACAGCAATATTCACACTGTGTCTCTGTAATGTAAGTCAGGACTGGGTCTGAAACACTCAACACCTCTTGGAAAGCTATTCTGGTGTGTCTTTTGTATAGAAAATTGTGTAATTGCCCCACTGAAAGATACAACTCTATCCCAGGGGTTTCAGAAGACTGAGATGTGTATTCCTCTAACTTTTTACCTGGGTTTTGCTCCTTTCATATTTATTTTGATCCTGACAAACTCTCCAGCCCCTGCCGGTGGCAAGCATACACATAACATGATGCTGCCACCACAAAAATGTAAAATACCATGGCACACAGAGGCAGATCTGACTCGTTATCTCAATGTCAATGACATCAGCATGCTTTTATATCCTAGTGTCAACATTATTTTTACATACATATATTATCCGTTGACCGGTAAAGCATTTGAATATGCACAAAAGGGGAGATACATAAATAATGAGTTTGCTTTTAAATGTAATCCCTCCCAAAATGTGGAAAATGTTCTATAATTGTTCGTTCACTTTGGAAATGTGGAGTAGATTGTGTACATTGGTAGGATAAAATCCTATGTAATATAATTAAAAAATATATTTTGGCAGTAAACTCTGAAGACTTTGACTTGTAAGGGAGAATGGTTCAACTTGTCACAGGTGTGACAATGAGCCTCCATTGATTATTATGCATGCTTCTACCCTGCTAATTGAATGATTGATCCTGTAATTGGTGCTGGAGAGGATGGCTGCCGTTTCATGGGCTCTTAACCAACCATGCAATTTTTTTTTCTCACGCATTTTTCGTAACTTATTTTGTACATAATGTTGCTGCTACCGTCTCTTATGACCGAAAAGAGCTTCTAGAAATCAGAACAGCGATTACTCACCTTGAACTGGGTGAAGAATTTCTCTTTAATGAGTCGGACCAGAGGGATTTACTCCAGACACGCAAACAGGCCCTCATCCCCATCATTCGCACGAGGAAGAGACGGCAAAGATATTGCGGAAAGAGAGAGGGGTGCCTTGTGAGGATGGCTAATCTGCCCTTGCCATCCGTAGTACTGGAAAATAAATTGGATGAGCTAAAAGCACGTATATCCTAGCAACGGAACATTTAATAACTGGGATATCTTATGTTTCACCGAGTCGTGGCTGAACGACGGCATGAATAGAAGAGTATCTCATGATAAGCTGTAGACCACACTATCTACCTAGAGAGTTTTCATCTGTATTTTTCATAGCTGTCTATATACCACTACAGATCGATGTTGGCACTAAGGCCGCACTCAATGAGCTGTATACCACCATAAGCAAACAGGAAAACGCTCATCCAGAAGTGGCGCTCCTAGTGGCCGGGGACTTTAATGCAGGGAAACTTAAATCCGTTTTACCTCATTTCTATCAACATGTTAAATGTGCAACCAGAGGGAAAAGAACTCTAGACCACCTTTACTCCACACACAGAAACACGTACAAAGCACTCCCTCGCCCCCCATTTGGCAAATCTGACCATCATAATAATCTGTGGTCAGATGAAGCAGATGCTAAGCTACAGGACTGTTTTGCTAGCACAGACTGTGGAATATGTTCCGTGGTTCTTCCGATGGCATTGAGGAGTACACCACATCAGTCACCGGCTTCATCAATAAGTGCATCGATGACTTCGTTCCCACAGTGACCGTACCTACATACACCAACCAGAAGCGATGGATTACAGGCAACAGCCACACTGAGCTAAAGGGTAGAGCTGCCACTTTCAAGGAGCGGGACTCTAACCTGGAAGTTTATAAGAAATCCTGCTATGTCCTCCGACGCACCATCAAACAGGCAAAGCGTTAATGCAGGACTAAGATCGAATCATACTACACCGGCTCTGACGCTCATCGGATGTGGCAGGGCTTGCAAACTATCACAGACACTTCAAGGCAAGTAACACTGAAACAGGCATGAGAGCACCAGCTATTCCGAACAACTGTGTGATCATACTCTCCGCAGCCGATGTGAGTAAGACCTTTAAAAAGGGCAACATTCACAAAGCCGCAGGGCCAGACGTATTCCCAGGATGTGTACTCCAAGCATGTGCTGACCAACTGGCAAGTGTCTTCACTGCAATTTCCACCTCTCTCTGTCTGAGTCTGTAATACCAATATGTTTCAAGCAGACCACCATCATCCCTGTGCCCAAGAACACTAAGGTACCCTTCCTAAATGACTACCGACCTGTAGCACTCACGTCTGTAGCAATGAAGTACTTTGAAAGGCTGGTCCTGGCTCACATCAACACCATTATCCCAGAAACCTCAGACCCACTCCAATTTGCATACTGCCCTGACAGATCCACAGATGATGCAATCTCTATTGCCACACTGCCCTTTCACACATGGACTAAAGGAACACCTATGTGAGAATCCTATTCATTGACTACAGCTCAGTGTTCAAAAGCATAGTACCCTCAAAGCTCATCACTAAGCTAAGGACACTGGGACTAAACACTTCCCTTTGCAACTGGATCCTGGACTTCCAGATGGGCCGCCCCCAGGTGGTGATGGTAGGTAACAATACATCCGACACGCTGATCCTTAACACTGGGGCCCCTCAGGGGTGACGCTCAGTCCCCTCCTGTACCCCCTGTTCACTCATGACTGCACGGCCAGGCACGACTCCAACACCATCATTAAGTTTGCGGATGACACAACAGCAGTAGGTCTGATCAACAGCAACGACGAGACAGCATATAGTGAGGAGGTCAGAGACCTGGTCGTGTGGTGCCAGGACAACAACCTCTCCCTCAACGTGATCAAGACTAAGGAGATGATTGTGGACTACAGGAAAAAGAGGACCGAGCACGCCTCCATTCTCATCGACGGGGCTGTAGTGGAGCAGGTTGAGAGCTTCAAGTTCCTTGGTGTCCACATCACCAACAAACTAACATGGTCCAAGCATACCAAGACAGTCGTGAAGAGGGCACGACAACCTATTCCCCCTCAGGAGACTGAAAAGATTTGGCGTTGATTAGAGAATTATGTTCTCCAGTTACATATCCCAATTTAATTATATTACTCTGTCTGCAGACCAGAATTTGTAAGATCCTGGTTAAAAGAAACAGCTAAATAGTCAAAAAGGTTTATTCACGGGAACGTTCTCCCGTCAATACAAAACAATTCATTTTATACTGACTTCTCACGCCCACACATACACACAAACATACACACACACAAACATACACACACACATGTCCTGCTACGCACACACTGTCTGTCTCACTACCCAGCCGACAGAGATAGTGACCTTGTCCTTGAGACGTACTCTCCGTTTGTCACGTCCTGACCTTACTTCCTTTTTAATGTCTTTATTTTGGTTTGGTCAGGGCGTGAGTTGGGGTGGGCATTCTACGTGTTTTTTCTATGTTTTCTATTTCTATGTGTTTGGCCTGGTATGGTTCCCAATCGGAGGCAGCTGTCAATTGTTGTCTCTGATTGAGAACCATACTTAGGGAGCCTTTTCCCACCTGTGTTTTGTGGGTAATTATTTTTCCGTGTGTGTTTGTGTGCACCTGGGTTGCGTCACGCTCTTTGCTGTTTACCTGTTTGTTTTTTGGTTATTTTGGTTTCACTTTCATTAAAAGATGTGGAACTACATGCATGCTGCGCCTTTGGTCGATTTATGACAGGGAGTTTGAGGATAGCGAGCGTGACACCGTTCTCTCCCAAATCTCTAGTCAGGTTGGCACCAAGCTCAGACAGTCTGTGTTTAAAATACCATAAAGACATTGTTTTACCCTAATTCTGACTAGGACTACACATTTATTGATTATGATTTTATACATTCTAATCAACTCCATACAATTATATGTTTCAGGGCAGAATATTCTAATCATTCAATTAACAGACCATTCTCAACTATCAGGCATGGGTCCTCAAATCCTCAAAAGGTTCTACAGCTGCACCATCGAGAGCATCCTGCCTGGTTGCATCACTGCCTGTTATGGCAATTGCTAGGCCTCCAACCGCAAGGCACAACAGAGGGTAGTGCGTACGGCCCAGTACATCACTGGGGCCAAGCTTCCTGCCATCCAGGACCTCTATAACAGGCGGTGTCAGAGGAAGGCCCTAAACATTGTCAGACACCAGCCACCCTAGACTGTTCTCTCTGCTACCGCACGACAGGCGGTACCGGAGTGCCAAATCTAGGTCCAAGAGGCTTCTAAACAGCTTCTACCCCCAAGCCATAAGACTCCTGAACATCTAATCAAATGGCTACCCAGACTACTTGCATTGCCCCCCCACCCTCTTTTACACTGCTGCTGCTTTCTGTTATTATCTATGCATTGTCACTTGTGTGTATATAGTACCTCAATTACATCGACACCGGTGCCCCTGCACATTGACTGTACCCGCACCCTCCTCGCTATTGTTATTTTACTGCTGCTCTTTAATTATTTGTTACTTTATTTCTTATTTCTTTAGGTATTTTTCTTAACTGCACTGTTGGTTAAGGGCTTGTAAGTATGCATTTCACTGTAAGGTCTGTTGTATTCGGCGCATAAGACAAATACAATTTGATTTAATTTCAGTGGTTGACTGTTTCTTTAAATTAGGGTCTCTTTTTTTAAGGTATGGCTTTATGGGGGAAAGGTGCAGGTAAGGGGAAATTGCCTTGTGGCCTTTTAGTGTTTGACTGACTCAGTTTTTAGAGAATATATTTACAGTATCATGATTTGAAATTGAATTCAAGTTTAGGTAGTTATTCCCTTGAACCAAAACCTGTTTTTGTTTGTGTATTTCACTGTGTCACCCTGTGTACTCTTTGACCAGGCTTTCAAGATAGTCTGAGGTTTTGACTAATGGTGAAGGAGAAAATAATACAACACTTTGACTTTATTTATCCACTCAACCCAAACTTTAAGAACCTGCATGTCTGTTTGGCATAGCTCCCCATGCGTTTGTTTAACCCTGGAGTGGTGTAGGTTCTGCTAAACGTATTTCTCTACTGCCTCACAGACCTTCCACTTTATGTGAACTTTTGACCTCGAGCTTCATGTACATGAGGAAGCAGAGTCAACTATAGACGTATCTCAGGTAGGATATGATAGGAACAGGAGGTCAAGCAGTAGAACATGTGAGGTGCCGGTACTCAGCTCCAGTGAGCTCCTGCCCAAGTCAGGCACTGCAGATGATACAGGTATGATGACGGGAATTCGCATGACGATACTGGCATTCAGTAGATTTGTTCTTCGCATGTGTTATCACCAGTATCTGTCTCGGCGCTCTTGCTCGGGCACAGATCGACGTCCGTGCGATGAGCATGCGACCAAACCAATCTGTGGGAACACCAGACAACTGGCTATCATGCATACTGAATGTGCACAGTAGAACACGGGGCTATACCATCTGCACCACAGTATTCTAAAAACCGAATGTTCTTCCTGCCTTATCGTCACAGTAGCTATTCTGTGTGAGACCTAATGGTAGTAGCATGTTATTGTTACCATGTTTAGCCTATTGTCCTTTTCATTGTTATTCACTGTTATCATTGTATATTTTATTCATTACAATGTATACCATTCAATGCAGTTGTAGTGATGCTTTGGCAACATTAGCTCAATGTTTGTCATGCCAATAAAGCCATTTTGAATCTGAAAATAAATGTCTAATGGGAAGTCTTGTAAATGAATGAACTATTCCCCCCAAAAACTAAAACACACAGTTGGTGGAGAAACATACTTTTCCAAATAAAACCAAAACTACATTTATCTCTTTCGTTAGTCAATGGATGACTAAAATCGATTTGGACTTTAGATTTTATTCATTCAAAAGCACACATTCTTGCTGAATTTCTGAAAATGCTTCAATATGTTCCTTTCTTCCATGTTTTTGATTTTATTTTCTCTGAAATTGTTGACCAACTATCATTTAAAAAGCAGGGGAGAAGACAGTTTTCTTCCAAAGTTCTCAAGTCTGCTACATCCTTCTGTGGCTATCAGAGTAAATCCAGAATAAACTGTACTTCGTTTGAGTAAATTCCTTTGCTGTCTGTAGAAAGATTCTACTACTGACATACATCTAAAGCTACTGGCAGTGGTGGAAAAAGTACTCAGTTGTCATACTTGAGTAGATGTAAAGATACTTTAATAGAAAATGACTCCGGTAAAAGGGAGTCACACAGTAAAATACTACTTGAGCAAAAGTTAAAATATTTGGTTTAAAATATACATACGTATCAAAAGTAAATGTACTTTTTTTCAAAAGAAAAAGTAAAAACTATTTCAAATGTCTTATATTAAGCAAACCAGACAGCACCATTTTTATTTTTTATTGGCGGATATCCAGAGGGATGCTCAGACATAATTTACAATGAAGCATTTGTGTTTAGAGAGTCAGATCAAAGGCAGTATAGATGACCAGGGGATGTTCTCTTGATAAGTGTGCGAATTGGACCGTTTTCCTGTCAAAATGTAATGATAACTTTTGGGTGTCAGGGAAAATGGATGATGTAAAAAAGTACATTATTTTCTTTAGGAATGTAGTAAAGTAAAAATTGGCAAAAATATAAATCGTATAGTACAGATACCCAAAACAACTACTTAAATGGGACTTTCAAGTATTTTTACTTAAGTTCTTTACACTACCGGATAGCAGGACAACACCAGATAATAGTAATATATCATTATGTGATGCCATGAGTAGAATAATAGAATATTCCATGTTTTTGATCATACCCTCACATTAACAATGCTGTTCAAACAAAAGCTAACAATGTATGGAAAATGACTTGTGTCCCACAATAGGGGACTAAACACAAGCTTTTATATGGTCCTGTGGGGTATGAACTGGTATTAGCTTTAACTGTTTTTGTACGGCTGTGCCTCCTTCTCCTAGGTGCAGTTGGATGCCACGTAAAACCCATTGCTATTGTATAGGCAAGACTTAACACAGGAAGGCAGGCAGGCCAGAGGATGCCTAAACCTTATGTACTATAGTAAAAGTCACGTGTGACTAGGGGTATATAAGATGACAGCAGTGTACTGTATGTGTACTGGTATAATTCATTATAAAGTAATGGATTTGGTCTATAAATAATATTGTTAAATACAGAGATGCCAGTCACATCACTGTGATTCCCAAGTGGAAACAGTGACTCATTAATCCGTGAACAAATATTTCAGAAAATAACCCAGATCATTTGAATGGGCTGAAACTATTTTTGCATCTCAGCTGTGGGAATTTCAGCTTTGTCACTCTGGTTAGAGACCGAAAACCACCTCATCCTGTCCAGACAACTGGAAATAAACATATCAAACCTCTTCTTGCTCTTGGGACAATGGCGAGGGGGAGATGGGAAACCTGTTACATCAGTACAACAGAGAAAGGAGTGCAGGTGCCTTCACAGGGCGGGGCCTAGCTGATGGCAGATGACGTGACCTTGCCTTTGCTTTCTACCATTCCACATCCCCATAGACTGTTCTTGAAGGGTTGAGTGAGCATCAAAATCAACAATATTCCAAAAGTACCTGGAGAACTATTTGCCATACATTTTCAGCCTTATCATCATTTGAGCTCATTGAACTTGAACTTGATTTAATCAAAGACTGCCTACTAGAAAGAGGAGAGTTAGTCTACCAAGAGGTTTGGCAACGCTGGAGTGTAATCAAGAGAAGTTGAAGAAATATTTGTGATCGTCCATTTGTTGCCTTGTCATCATTTGAGATTATTTCACCACCTGCATACTTGGAAGAGGAGAAAAGCCTATTGTGACGTAAGTAGACCTTTTTTCTCAGTTACTTAAATGATTGATTTCTCACTGTCTATTTTGTTAAGTCTTTTTCAGACACTTAAACCATTGATGTTTCATTATAAAGCAATGGGAGATTGATTCAATTGTTTAGTCAGTACTACTTGTAAACAACATCTTCATTTACTTCCTTGTCTACATTTTATGAGTTGCAAATTTACACAGACACAGGGCTACAAGATTTCTCCAACATCAAATGACTGAGTGCCTTTCACATTTTGGGCCAGGTCACATTTTTGTTGTTGTTGACTTCAAACATCTGCCTCCGTGTTTTCCCACAGATTTAAATACTTCAGAGGCAGCACTATCAAATTGCTTTCAAACAACTGGATCCATCTTTTTTTCTATAGATCTCAGTACATTTAAAAAAGGTGCCACCAGCAGACCATTCAAGATGGATAAGTTCCGTATGATGTTCCAGTTCCTCCAAGTCAATCAGGAGTCCTTTATGAATGGCATCTGTGGTATCATGGCCCTAGCTAGTGCCCAGTTCTACTCAGCCTTTCGAGTTTAGCTGCCCTTGTATCCCGGAGTACAACTATGCCTACGGGATTGGACTGCTGGTTATCCCACCTATATGGTTCTTCCTACTAGGGTTTGTGTTGAATAACAATGTTTCGATGTTAGCTGAGGAGTGGAAAAGACCGACAGGGAAGAGGGTGAAGGATCCGACGATCCTTCGTTACATGTTCGTTTCGATCACGCAGCGGTCCTTGGTCGCACCCATGGTGTGGATATCTGTGACTCTTATGGACGGGAAGAGCTTCCTGTGTGCGTTCTGCGTCAACTTGGACATTCGTCAGTTTGGGAATTCTACCCTCATTGAGGGAATGACGGAAGTGGAAATTGTTAAATTGTTAGTGAAGATTCCATGCAAGAATATCTTTGATCAGCCCGAGGTGATATCGAGAGAAGCGGCATCGAGATATATCAAGTGTATATCCCAGGTAAGTTGTCGTTGGTAGTTTCCATATTCACCTAGTTCACATTTAGGTGCAGACAATCTCTTTCAAAATAACTGTTGTGTTCAATCCATTGTACATCAGTTGTCCAACCTAAGTGTAAACCGGGCCATTGGTTCAAAGTAAGTTTGTTGTAGTGGTAAAGCAAGGTCTTTGTTTACATATTATCATCACGTGTTTCCCTGTAGGCGTTTGGCTGGGTATTCCTGCTGCTGATGACCTTAGCAGCCTTCATGATACGAGCCATCCGACCCTGCTTCACCCAAGCTGCCTTCCTCAAGACCAAATACTGGTCTCACTACGGCGACATCGAACGCAAGCTCTGACGAGACGTAGCTCTGACGAGACGATAGCGACGACGATGATGATGATGACAAGAAGAAGAGCGACGAGGACAAGCTTCTCGGGATCCGCGACCAGGACGATATGAATAAAGTTCTGTGGAATTGGCACACGTGTAAGCCGCCTCTGGCACTGAGGAAGGAACAGCCGGATGGAGAATCCCATGAAGGGCTCATACCAAATGGAGACGTCCATGGAGTCAGCGGAGGACCAAATGGATATGCTAACAGTCACGCTCCTGATTTGCCTAAGAGGGAATGGGAGGTATACTACAGCAAAGTTTGAACATTTCAAAAGAGGAAAAAGCACCACTCACTGTAGCATGGGATATTAAGCACTGATTGACTATTTAGACTGATAAGACTGATTGTCCTTGAAGATTTAGACTGTGGTTTAAAGATAGAATTGAAGTCCTTTTTGTGGTGTGATTATTTATCGTAATTCATATTTTGATGGAGGGCTTAGTTGGAAATGTTTCCTGGCATCTAACATCAAACACTCCCACATTGGCACTTTTGTTGTTCCTTGGTTTCAGGATGGTTAACTGTATTTTTTGTTAAAGTACCCAAAGGGGGAACCTTACTTGAGTTTTTGTACATAATGTGTCAGATATGTCATGATGTACAGTCTGTTTGTTGTTATTACTGCTCTGTGTAGACTTTTGAAAAATTCTTTATCAATTAAACCAAACATCAAATGGCTCCTTGTAGACTCAACATACATTCATCACTTTTTTATTCATCCTAGCTTACATAAAAAGCATAATTCTGAGATCAAACCCCCCCAAAAATGTGTTTCTAAGATTTTATGTAGTTTTCCTACCAGGAAATACAGTAGAAGTCAGAAGTTTACATACACCTCAGCCAAATACATTTAAACTCAGTTTTTCACAATTCCTGACATTTAATCTGAGTAAAGATTCCCTGTCTTAGGTCAGTTATGATCACCACTTTATTTTAAGAATGTGACATGTCAGAATAATAGTAGAGATAATGATTTATTTCAGCTTTTATTTATTTCATCACATTCCTAGTGGGTCAGAAGTTTACATACACTCAATTAGTGTTTGGTAGCATTGCCTTTAAATTGTTTAACTTGGGTCAAACGTTTTGGGTAGCCTTCCACAAGCTTCCCACAATAAGTTGGGTGAATTTTGTCCCATTCCTCCTGACAGAGCTGGTGTAACTGACTCAGGTTTGTAGGTCTCCTTGCTTGAACACACTTTTTCAGTTCTGCCCACAAATTTTCTATAGGATTGAGGTCAGGGCTTTGTGATGGCCACTCCAAAACCTTGACTTTGTTGTCCTTAAGCCATTTTGCCTAAACTTTGGAAGTATGCTTCGGGTCAATGTCCATTTGGAAGACCCATTTGCGACCAAGCTTTAACTTCCTGACTGATGTCTTTAGATGTTGCCTCAATATATCCACATAATTTTCCTCCTCATGATGCCATCCATTTTGTGAAGTACACCAGTCCCTCCTGCAGCAAAGCACCGCCACAACATGATGCTGCCACCCGAGTGCTTCACTGTTGGGATGGTGTTCTTCGGCTTGCAAGCCTCCCCCTTTTCCAAACATAACGATGGTCATTATGGCCAAACAGCTCCATTTTTGTTTCATCAGACCAGATGACGTTTCTCCAAAAAGTACGATCTTTGTCCTCATGTGCAGTTGCAAAGCGTAGTCTGGCTTTTTGATGGCGGTTTTGGAGCAGTGGCTTCTTCCTTGCAGACCGGCCTTTCAGGTTATGTCGGTATAGGACTCGTTTTACTGTGGATATAGATACTTTTGTACCTGTTTCCTCCAGCATCGTCACAAGGTCCTTTGCTGTTGTTCTGGGATTGATTTGCACTTTTCGCACCAAAGTACGTTCATCTCTAGGAGACAGAACGCGTCTTCTTCCTGAGCGGTATGACGGCTGTGTGGTCCCATGGTGTTTATACTTGCGTACTATTGTTTGTACAGATGAACGTGGTATCTTCAGGTGTTTGGAAATTGCTCCCAAGGATGAACCAGATTTGTGGTGGTCCACAATTTTTTTCCTGAGGTCTTGGCTGAATTCTTTTGATTTCCCCATGATGTCAAGCAAATATGCATTGAGTTTGAAGGTAGGCCTTGAAATACATCCACAGGTACACCTCCAATTGACTCAAATGATGACAATTAGCCTATCAGAAGCTTCTAAAGCTATGACATCATTTTCTGGAATTTTCCAAGCTGTTTAAAGGCACAGTCAACTTAGTGTATGTAAACTTATGACCCACTGGAATTGTGATACAGTGAATTGTAAGTGAAATAGTTTGTCTGTAACAATAGTTGGAACATTTACTTGTGTCATGCACAAAGTAGATGTCCTAACCGACTTGACAAAACTATAGTTTGCAAACAAGACATTTGTAGAGTGGTTGAAAAACGAGTTTTAACTTCTTGCGTCGAGCCATCCCGGATCCGGGATCGTGAATACAGCCTCAAGTTCATTACCATAACGCAACGTTAACTATTCATGAAAATCGCAAATGAAATGAAATTAACATGCTAGCTCTCAAGCTTAGCCTTTTGTTAACAACACTGTCATCTCAGATGTTCAAAATATGCTTCTCAACCATAGCAAAACAAGCATTTGTGTAACAGCTAGCGCAGCTAGCGTAGCATTTAGCGTTAGCATCACCAGGCAACATTTTCACAAAAACCAGAAAATCATTCAAATAAAATCATTTACCTTTGAAGAACTTCAGATGTTTTCAATGAGGAGACTCAGTTAGAGAGCAAATGCTCAGTTTTTCCTGAAAGATTATTTGTTTAGGAGAAATCACTCCGTTTGTTGTGTCACGTTTGGCTACCAAAAAACCCAGAAAAATCAGTCATCAAAACGCCAAACTTTTTTCCAAATTAACTCCATAATATCGACTGAAACATGGTAAACGTTGTTTAGAATCAATCCTCAAGGTGTTTTTCACATATCTCTTCATGATATATCTTTCGTTGAAAGCCTCCTCTCAATCACTGGATGACTGCGTGCAGCTTGTAGATTACGCACCAATTTAGACAAAGGACACCGGGCGGACCCCTGGTAAATGTAGTCTCTTATGGCCAATCTTCCAATGATATGCCTACAAATACGTCACAATGCTGCAGACACCTTGGAGAAACGATAGAAAGGGCAGGCTCATTCCCGGCGCATTCACAGCCAAATAAGGAGACAATGGAAAACAGAGCCTCAAAATTTCTGCCCATTTCCTGGTTGAAGTTTCATCTTGGTTTCGCCTGTAGCATGAGTTCTGTGGCACTCACAGATAATATCTTTGCAGTTTTGGAAACGTTAGAGTGTTTTCTTTCCAAAGCTGCCAATTATATGCATAGTCGAGCATCTTTTCGTGACAAAATATTGCGCTTAAAACGGGCACATTTTTTTATCCATAAATTAAAAGAGCGCCCCCTATATCCAAGAAGTTAATGACTCCAACATAAGTGTATGTACATTTCCGACTTCAACTGTATGAATGCAGCATTGGTGTGATCAACTTGGCTATGAGAGGTTCCACGACAAAGATATTGTAATTCAAAAACCAATGAGACTTCGAGCCAGAATTATCCTGTTGGGTGCGTCTCATGCTTGTGGAATCAACTTTTGTCTTCCTTAAAAGCATTGTTGTTTCTTTGCTAAACCCTTTGTAGAATACCAAACAAAGAGTGTGAAGGTGAACGGAAAGGCTCTGGAGCAACGAACCGCCCTTGCTGTCTCTGCCTGGCCGGTTCCCCTCTCTCCACTGGGATTCTCTGACTCTAACCCTATTACAGGGGCTGAGTCACTGGCTTACTGGTGCTCTTTTATGCCATCCCTAGGAGGGGTGCGTCACTCGAGTGGGTTGAGTCACTGACGTGATCTTCCTGTCCGGTTTGGCGCCCCCCCTTGGGTTGTGCCGTGGCGGAGATCTTTGTGGGCTATACTCGGCCTTGTCTCAAGATGGCAAGTTGGTGGTTGAAGATATCCCTCTAGTGGTGTGGGGGCTGTGCTTTGGAAAAGTGGGTGGGGTTATATCCTTCCTGTTTGGCCCTGTCCGGGAGTATCATCGGATGGGGCCACAGTGTGTCCTGACCCCTCCTGTCTCAGCCTCCAGTATTTATGCTGCAGTAGTTTATGTGTCGGGGGGATAGGGTCAGTTTGTTATATCTGGAGTACTTCTCAAATCAAATCAAATCCAATTTTATTTGTCACATACACATGGTTTGCAGATGTTAATGCGAGTGCAGCGAAATGCTTGTGCTTCTAGTTCCGACAATGCAGTAATAACCAACAAGTAATCTGACTAACAATTCCAAAACTACTGTCTTATACACACAAGTGTAGGGGGATAAAGAATATGTACATAAAGATACAGTGCCTTGCGAAAGTATTCGGCCCCCTTGAACTTTGCGACCTTTTGCCACATTTCAGGCTTCAAACATAAAGATATAAAACTGTATTTTTTTGTGAAGAATCAACAACAAGTGGGACACAATCATGAAGTGGAACGACATTTATTGGATATTTCAAACTTTTTTAACAAATCAAAAACTGAAAAATTGGGCGTGCAAAATTATTCAGCCCCTTTACTTTCAGTGCAGCAAACTCTCTCCAGAAGTTCAGTGAGGATCTCTGAATGATCCAATGTTGACCTAAATGACTAATGATGATAAATACAATCCACCTGTGTGTAATCAAGTCTCCGTATAAATGCACCTGCACTGTGATAGTCTCAGAGAACCGTTAAAAGCGCAGAGAGCATCATGAAGAACAAGGAACACACCAGGCAGGTCCGAGATACTGTTGTGAAGAAGTTTAAAGCCGGATTTGGATACAAAAAGATTTCCCAAGCTTTAAACATCCCAAGGAGCACTGTGCAAGCGATAATATTGAAATGGAAGGAGTATCAGACCACTGCAAATCTACCAAGACCTGGCCGTCCCTCGAAACTTTCAGCTCATACAAGGAGAAGACTGATCAGAGATGCAGCCAAGAGGCCCATGATCACTCTGGATGAACTGCAGAGATCTACAGCTGAGGTGGGAGACTCTGTCCATAGGACAACAATCAGTCGTATATTGCACAAATCTGGCCTTTATGGAAGAGTGGCAAGAAGAAAGCCATTTCTTAAAGATATCCATAAAAAGTGTTGTTTAAAGTTTGCCACAAGCCACCTGGGAGACACACCAAACATGTGGAAGAAGGTGCTCTGGTCAGATGAAACCAAAATTGAACTTTTTGGCAACAATGCAAAACGCTATGTTTGGCGTAAAAGCAACACAGTTCATCACCCTTAACACACCATCCCCACTGTCAAACATGGTGGTGGCAGCATCATGGTTTGGGCCTGCTTTTCTTCAGCAGGGACAGGGAAGATGGTTCAAATTGATGGGAAGATGGATGGAGCCAAATACAGGACCATTCTGGAAGAAAACCTGATGGAGTCTGCAAAAGACCTGAGACTGGGACGGAGATTTGTCTTCCAACAAGACAATGATCCAAAACATAAAGCAAAATCTACAATGGAATGGTTCAAAAATAAACATATCCAGGTGTTAGAATGACCAAGTCAAAGTCCAGACCTGAATCCAATCGAGAATCTGTGGAAAGAACTGAAAACTGCTGTTCACAAATGCTCTCCATCCAACCTCACTGAGCTCGAGCTGTTTTGCAAGGAGGAATGGGAAAAAATGTCAGTCTCTCGATGTGCAAAACTGATAGAGACATACCCCAAGCGACTTACAGCTGTAATCGCAGCAAAAGGTGGTGCTACAAAGTATTAACTTAAGGGGGCTGAATAATTTTGCACGCCCAATTTTTAAGTTTTTGATTTGTTAAAAAAGTTTGAAATATCCAATAAATGTCGTTCCACTTCATGATTGTGTCCCACTTGTTGTTGATTCTTCACAAAAAAATACAGTTTTATATCTTTATGTTTGAAGCCTGAAATGTGGCAAAAGGTCGCAAAGTTCAAGGGGGCTGAATACTTTCGCAAGGCACTGTATATGAATGAGTGATGGTACAGAGCGGCATAGGCAAGATACAGTAGATGGTATCGAGGACAGTATATACATATCAGATGAGTATGTAAACAAAGTGGCATAGTTAAAGTGGCTAGTGATACATATATTACATAAATATGCAGTAGATGATATAGAGTACAGTATATACGTATACATATGAGATGAATAATGTAGGGTATGCAAATATTATATTAGGGAGCATTGTTTAAAGTGGCTAGTGATATATTTTACATCATTTCCCATCAATTCCCATTATTAAAGTGGCTGGAGTTGAGTCAGTGTGTTGTCAGCAGCCACTCAATGTTAGTGGTGGCTGTTTAACAGTCTGATGGCCTTGAGATAGAAGCTGTTTTTCAGTCTCTCAGTCCCAGCTTTGATGCACCTGTACTGACCTCGCCTTCTGGATGATAGCGGGGTGAACAGGCAGTGGCTCGGGTGGTTGTTGTCCTTGATGATCTTTATGGCCTTCCTGTAACATCGGGTGGTGTAGGTGTCCTGGAGGGCAGGTAGTTTGCCCCCGGTGATGCGTTGTGCAGACCTCAATACCCTCTGGAGAGCCTTACGGTTGTGGGCGGAGCAGTTGCCGTACCAGGCGGTGATACAGCCTGCCAGGATGCTCTCGATTGTGCATCTGTAGAAGTTTGTGAGTGCTTTTGGTGACAAGCCGAATTTCTTCAGCCTCCTGAGGTTGAAGAGGCGCTGCTGCGCCTTCTTCACGATGCTGTCCATGTGGGTGGACCAATTCAGTTTGTCTGTGATGTATATGCCGAGGAACTTAAAACTTGCTACCCTCTCCACTACTGTTCCATTGATGTGGATAGGGGGGTGTTCCCTCTGCTGTTTCCTGAAGTCCACAATCATCTCCTTAGTTTTGTTGACATTGAGTGTGAGGTTATTTTCCTGACACCACACTCCGAGGGCCCTCACCTCCTCCCTGTAGGCCGTCTGGTCGTTGTTGGTAATCAAGCCTACCACTGTTGTGTCGTCCGCAAATTTGATGATTGAGTTGGAGGCGTGCGTGGCCACGCAGTCGTGGGTGAACAGGGAGTACAGGAGAGGGCTCAGAACGCACCCTTGTGGGGCCCCAGTGTTGAGGATCAGCGGGGTGGAGATGTTGTTGCCTACCCTCACCACCTGGGGGCGGCCCGTCAGGAAGTCCAGTACCCAGTTGCACAGGGAGGGGTCGAGACCCAGGGTCTCGAGCTTGATGACGAGCTTGGAGGGTACTATGGTGTTAAATGCCGAGCTGTAGTCGATGAACAGCATTCTCACATAGGTATTCCTCTTGTCCAGGTGGGTTAGGGCAGTGTGCAGTGTGGTTGTGATTGCATCGTCTGTGGACCTATTTTGGCGGTAAGCAAATTGGAGTGGGTCTAGGGTGTCAGGTAGGGTGGAGTAGAAATGGTCCTTGACTAGTCTCTCAAAGCACTTCATGATGACGGAAGTGAGTGCTACGGGGTGGTAGTCGTTTAGCTCAGTTACCTTAGCTTTCTTGGGAACAGGAACAATGGTGGCCCTCTTGAAGCATGTGGGAACAGCAGACTGGGATAGGGATTGATTGAATATGTCCGTAAACACACCAGCCAGCTGGTCTGCGCATGCTCTGAGGGCGCGGCTGGGGATGCCGTCTGGGCCTGCAGCCTTGCGAGGGTTAACACGTTTAAATGTTTTACTCACCTCGGCTGCAGTGAAGGAGAGGCTGCATGTTTTGGTTGCAGGCCGTGTCAGTGGCACTGTATTGTCCTCAAAGCGGGCAAAAAAGTTATTTAGTCTGCCTGGGAGCAAGACATCCTGGTCCGTGACAGGGCTGGTTTTCTTTTTGTAATCCGTGATTGACTGTAGACCCTGCCACATACCTCGTGTCTGAGCCGTTGAATTGAGATTATACTTTGTCTCTATACTGACACTTAGCTTGTTTGATTGCCTTGCGAGGGAATAGCTACACTGTTTGTATTCGGTCATATTTCCGGTCACCTTGCCCTGATTAAAAGCAGTGGTTCGCGCTTTCAGTTTCACGCGAATGCTGCCATCAATCCACGGTTTCTGGTTTGGGAATGTTTTAATCGTTGCTATGGGAACGACATCTTCAACGCACGTTCTAATGAACTCGCACACCGAATCAGCGTATTCGTCAATGTTGTTGTCTGACGCAATACGAAACATATTCCAGTCCACGTGATGGAAGCAGTCTTGGAGTGTGGAATCAGATTGGTCCGACCAGCGTTGAACAGACCTCAGCGTGGGAGCTTCTTGTTTTAGTTTCTGTCTGTAGGCAGGGATCAACAAAATGGAGTCGTGGTCAGCTTTTCCGAAAGGGGGGCGGGGCAGGGCCTTATATGCTTCGCGGAAGTTAGAATAGCAGTGATCCAAGGTTTTGCCAGCCCTGGTTGCGCAATCGATATGCTGATACAATTTAGGGAGTCTTGTTTTCAGATTAGCCTTGTTAAAATCCCCAGCTACAATGAATGCAGCCTCAGGATGTATGGATTCCAGTTTGCAAAGAGTCAAATAAAGTTAGTTCAGAGCCATCAATGTGTCTGCTTGGGGGGGAATATATACGGCTGTGATTATAATCGAAGAGAATTCCCTTGGTAGATAATGCGGTCGACATTTGATTGTGAGGAATTCTAAATCAGGTGAACAGAAGGACTTGAGTTCCTGCATGCTTTTGTGACCACACCACGTCTCATTAGCCATAAGGCATACGCCCCCGCCCCTCTTCTTACCAGAAAGATGTTTGTTTCTGTCGGTGCGATGCGTGGAGAAACCAGCTGGCTGCACCGACTCCGATAGCGTCTCTCCAGTGAGCCATGTTTCCGTGAAGCAAAGAACGTTACAGTCTCTGATGTCCCTCTGGAATGCTACCCATGCTCGGATTTCATCAACCTTGTTGTCAAGAGACTGGACATTGGCGAGAAGTATACTGGGGAGTGGTGCACGATGAGCCCGTCTCCGGAGTCTGACCAGAAGACCGCTACGTTTCCCTCTTTTACGAAGTCGTTTTTTTGGGTCGCCGGCTGGGATCCATTCCGTTGTCCTGGGTGAAAGGCAGAACACAGGATCCGCTTCGCGAAAGTCATATTCTTGGTCGTACTGATGGTGAGTTGACGCTGCTCTTATATTCAGTAGTTCTTCTTGACTGTATGTAATGAAACCTAAGATGACCTGGGGTACTAATGTAAGAAATAACACGTAAAAAAAAAAAAAATGCATAGTTTCCTAGGAACGCAAAGCGAGGCGGCCATCTCTGTCGGCGCCGGAAGTACATATGTCTTATGTACTTATGTGTCCTTTGTGAATTTAAGTATGCTCTCTCTAATTCTCTCTTTCTCTCTTTCTTTCTCTCTCTCGGAGGACCTGAGCCCTAGGACCATGCCTCAGGACTACCTGGCATAATGACTCCTTGCTGTCCCCAGTCCACCTGGCCGTGCTGCTGCTCCAGTTTCAACTGTTCTGCCTGCAGCTATGGAACCCTGACCTGTTCACCGGATGTGCTACCTGTCCCAGACCTGCTGTTTTCAACTCTCTAGAGACAGCAGGAGCGGTAGAGATACTCTTAATGATCAGCTATGAAAAGCCAACTGACATTTACTCCTGAGGTGCTGATTTGCTGCACCCTCGACAACTATTGTGATTATTATTATTTGACCATGCTGGTCATTTATGAACATTTGAACATCTTGGCCATGTTCTGTTATAATCTCCACCCGGCACAGCCAGAAGAGGACTGGCCACCCCTCATAGCCTGGTTCCTCTCTAGGTTTCTTCCTAAGTTTTGGCCTTTCTAGGGAGTTTTTCCTAGCCACCGTGCTTCTGCACCTGCATTGCTTGCTGTTTGGGGTTTTAGGCTGGGTTTCTGTACAGCACTTTGAGATATCAGCTGATGTAAGAAGGGCTATATAAATACATTTGATTTGATTTGATTTTGATCAGAATGCCCTGAATGCTGGCTTGAAAGCTTCCATGAGTAGTACGGTTTGTATTAGTTTGCATTTTGCAAACAATCAATGATTTAAACTTCTTTTCATACTCTAATGCTGACCGATAGTGTTAGATTGTTGTTCTGGAATGTTCTTTGACACACTCAAAATGAACTTTTATTGATTGTCACAATTCTGTAAAAAACAGAATTTACAAATTGAAGAACATCTGTCAACTGTAACCCAGATACTAAAACATCAGCATACTGTATGTAATTCCATATGGTATTTACAGTTGTGACTCAATTAAGAATTCCAAGCCTTCTCTCAACCATGACAAGTGTCCTCATGACATGATAATCCATCTCACTCAGTCATTGCATGTAAACTGGACACACACACACACACACACACACACACACACACACACACACACACACACACACACACACACACACACACACACACACACACACACACACACACACACACACACACACACACACACACACACACACACACACACACACACACAAACACATCCGGCCATAACAATTTACATGATGGGATAGAAAATAGAAACAGTGTCAGGATTTGCTTCTCTCTTTCGTTTCATCCTATCCCCAAGCTTTCAGGTAAAGAAAGTGCTTTTTAATCAGTCAGGTAGCCTTTTGGCAATCAATGTTTACTTCACTTTAACTGTCACAAAGCTTTTAAAATAACATTTCTTAAAATGTCATTTATTTAATTACATATGCATGGCGATAGATGACATTTATCCTCATATATCAGTGAGTTGTTGACGGTTTGACATAACACTGCTCTCCTATAGCATACCACTAGAGGGTAGAAAAACTACAAATACCAAATCTAACCCCCCAAAGCTGCTTGTCAACACCATTGAGGTATAAAAGAATGGTCAACACCCTGCTCATTTTTAAATCACAGGACACCAGATACAAGCATTTTGCTGCACCTACAATAACATCTGCTAAACACGTGTAGTTGACCAATGAAATTTGATTTGAGGATGTTAATGGAGCCTAGGGCATCCTTATAAATCAAAAATGTCCATATCGACTGAACATCTTCATCTTGTTTTGTACTACACTCTCGTGGAAGCGTTGAACAGAGTAGCTGATTTGGTTCTGAGAGCAGAGATTCATCTTGGACCGACAGACAATACAGCTGTGCTGGATAATGATGATGTCATAATTATAGGATGATGAGAATGTAATGAATCCCCCGGAACCCGCGGAAGCCTCTACTTCCTCCTCATAGCAGCTCGTCCCAGATCAGTTTGGGCTGTATAGCCAACTGTTATGAGCATAGGGCTTAGCTAAATAGCAGATCTGGGAACAGGGTATCCTCCCACACACTGGTCATTTTCATTAGTAAGAAAACAACAGTTTCTCATTAGATAGGTTCAGGGAGTCACTCCCTCCCTGGTATGCTATGGGAGAGCAGGGTATCGTCAGACAAGGCCACAGTGTTCCCCAATGTGCGGGGGAGTTAGGGTCAGTCTGTCCTATCTGGGGTATTTCTCATGTCTTATCTGGTGTCCTGTGTGATCTTAAGTATGCTTCCTCGAATTCTCCCATCTTTCTCTCTCTCTCTCTCTCTTCTTCTCCCTTCCCAGAGGACCTGAGCCCTAGGACCAGACCATGCCTCAGCACTACTTGGCCTGAGGACTCCTGGCTGTCCACCCCCTAGTCCACCTGGTCATGTTGCTGATCCATTTTCTGCTGTTCTGCCTGAGGCTATCGAACTCTGACCTGTTCAGCGGACATGATACCTTATCTTGGATCTTCTGTTTTGACCCTCTCTCTCTCTCTATACTGCACCTGCAATCTCGACCTCTGAATGCTCAGCTATGAAAAGCCAACTGACATTTACTCTTGAGATGTTGACCTGTTGCACCCTCTATAACCATTGTGAATATAATTTGACGTTGCTGTTCATCTATTAAACTTTTACAACATCTTGAAGAACAATCTGGCTATAATGGCCATGTACTCTTATAATCTCCACCTGGCACAGCCAGAAGAAGAGTGGTCACCACTCAGAACCTGGTTTCCCTCGAGGTTCCTGCCTTTCTAGTGAGTTTTTCCTAGCCACCGGGCTTCTACATCTGCATTGCTTGCTCTTTGGGGTTTTAAGCTGAGTTTCTGTATAATCACTTTGTGACATCTGCTGATGTAAAAATGGTTTTCTAGAAAAGAAATATGACAGAAAAACACATGTTTTTGGAACACTGCACGTGATCACGTTGTCACGTGTAGTTTCATGTTGTCATATGTTAACACATTAACTTCACATAAGATCACATGATAACATGAAAACGTGTTTTTGGAATAACTCACATGTGAAATGAATCTCTTTTTTCCTCCATAAGGGCTGTTTTAGTCTGTTTTCTTCCGTTTGGTGCCAAATGAACATGGCCCAGGGAACCTTCACATGTGAAATTAATTAGTTTTTTTCCCCCATAAGGGCTGTTTTAGTCTGTTTTCTTCTGTTTGGTGCCTAATGAACATGGCCCAGGGAACCAGGGTGCCAGGAAAGCATATATCCTCCTTCCTAGCTCCCTACCCTACAGCCCAAATCCTGCAGCTGTTGTCTCTGAGGCCTGTTGGCCTGTTGGCCTGGCAGGACTGACGTGTGGGGGTGGAAGGATGGATGTCTCCGAGGCCTGTTGGCCTGTTGGCCTGGCAGGACTGACGTGTGGGGGTGGAAGGATGGATGTCTCTGAGGCCTGTTGGCCTGGCAGGACTGACGTGTGGGGGTGGAAGGATGGATGTCTCTGAGGCCTGTTGGCCTGGCAGGACTGGTGTGTGTGGGTGGAAGGATGGATGTCTCTGAGGCCTGTTGGTCTGGCAGGACTGACGTGTGGGGGTGGAAGGATGGATGTCTCTGAGGCCTGTTGGTCTGGCAGGACTGACGTGTGTGGGTGGAAGGATGGATGTCTCTGAGGCCTGTTGGCCTGCTGGTCTGGCAGGACTGACGTGTGTGGGTGGAAGGATGGATGTCTCTGAGGCCTGTTGGCCTGGCAGGACTGATGTGTAGGGGTGGAAGGATGGATGTCTCTGGCCATCTTTCACTCTCTAGTATTTGTCTTTCTTTCTGCTTTCTCTTGATCTCCCTTTCTCTGTATTTCCCTCTCTCCCTCCAACTCGGCTCCTGTCTCTCTACCAACATGATAGCAACACGTTTATATATAGACTATAGATCAAGAGAAACAAAACTGGAAAATAATCTGGGCTTTGACTGATAGAGCTAGCTTCCCAATCCCCCTATGTGCGTTGGCTGTGGTAGCCATGTTGGTTTTGTTGCCCAGTGATAGTTTTGTTGTTTTGAATAAAAGGGCTGGCTGCTGGCCTTTCCCTCACCCTGCCTGGCTTTGCATTGCTGGGTTGCAACGTACATATAGCACATAATTAATGAGCAACTGGGATGTTGTTTGGTGCACATGTCACTGACTGGGCCCTCCCTGTCTTTCCTGCAAGACTCCAACACACACAGAGGAAGAAACTCACAACCCTCACACTGTCTCCAGTCGTCTCATTCGTCTATGTCTAAGCCCCTCTGCCTACCCTTCTGCCTATGCCTGTTTTCATCTCTCCCAGGGAGAGAGGGAGAGAGACAGGGATTGGAGGACGGAGGGAGAGGGGGAGGGTCCAAAGGAGAGGGAGGGGGGAGGGAAACGAGAGTTGCGAGGCAAAGGACTGGTCACATGACCAACAGCCAGAGCTCTGTTTACAAACCAAAGAGAGAGAGAGAGAGAGAGAGACCCTTGTATTGAATTGAGAGAGGCAGAGGCAGAAATATAGGAACAGCAGGAGCAATAGCAGAAGCAGCAGAGGAGGATCGAGGCAGATTTCTAGACCACCATTATGGATTGAGACGAAGAGGGAACCCTGCCACCATGACCAGGCCAGCTGGAGGTGGGAGACTGTCTTTATCTCAACATTTTTCTCAATCGAAGCAGCAGATGGTTAGAGGCAGAGTAGGAACTTCCCCCTCCTAAATACACACACAGACATGTACACGTACACACTAGCAAAATACCCCAGCTAGAAGACTGTTCTTTGTGTTTTGGGGGAATCCTGTTTTTTCCTGCTGTGAAGAGTACGCTCTACCCCCCTAGTAGATCAGAGCCCTGAAGGAGTAGAGGAAGAGGAGGAGAAGGAGAAGAGAGGGCAGACAGAGTGGATACGGCTTGTGAAAATCCCTCTGTTCAGGAGGATTTGGAGGGGGACAAAGCAGGGACTAATACCTCCCACACTGGAATAAGAGCAGGGACTCTGTCGTTTGGAATGGTTTTCTGTCACTGTGATGAACTGGATAGTTGTTTACCGGATTACAATTTATGGGGCTGTTTTTCTCCTGAATGCAAGTTGTTTTGATTGGGAGGAAAGGAAATGTGTGTTGTTTTGATTGGGAGGAAAGGAAATGTGTGTTGTTTTGATTGGGAGGAAAGGAAATGTGTGTTGTTTTGATTGGGAGGAAAGGAAATGTGTGTTGTTTTGATTGAGAGGAAAGGAATTGTGTGTTGTTTTGATTGGGAGGAAAGGAAATGTGTGTAGTTTTGCTCAGTGTCAAGAGCAGATTTCACCACTTCAACAGTGGACATTGACATGAGGTAAGAGCCATGTGACTAAACTGATTTCTTCGTCTCTCTCTGACAGTCATTACTTGGACGTCAATGTCAAGAGAGGAGAAGGAGCACACACGAGGACTGCAGCACTCCCAATCCCACATCTCCCAATCCTAACCCTCGGGAGCTAATCCAGATTTGGGAATGTCGCGTATGGATTGCTGAGTGGCCAAAACCGCACAGCCAGAATCTGCACAATCTTCTTCTCAGAATTCTGATCATCTTCATGGTTTTGTTTTTGGACGATCCACCACGACCTCAAACCACCCCAGCGACTCGTTTGTCTTCTTTTAGCCCCAGTTTAGAGACTGATTTTGGGCTTCCGGGCGTCGGGGTAACCCTGGTAGTTTGGCCCTCACACAGGTCCAGCCTTCTCCTGACAGGGCCTGGATTTACTGCTGCAGTCCTGGGAGTCAGGTTTCATGCAACCATTCCAATGGTGTAACGGTGAGTGTTTTCCCCCAACCTTCTGCCAAGTCAATGTAACGCAGTCTGTAGCTTACACAGCCTGTGTGTTCCACTATAACTCTCCCCCCTCCCTTCAGCTCTTTACTTACTGCTAACAGGGCTTCTGTAATTGATATGCTTGAGAAATGACGAAATTGAATGTGGGTTCAGTTGGGTTTTGTTGAAAGGGTGAAACGGCACTCAAAATAATTCAATTTTCCAGGATGATGTTTAGTTAGTTATAAAAAAAAGTATTTAGTCAGCCACCAATTGTGCAAGTTCTCCCACTTAAAAAGATGAGAGGCCTGTAATTTTCATCATAGGTACACTTCAACTATGACAGACAAAATGAGAAAAAAAAATCCAGAAAATCACATTGTAGGATTTTTTATGAATTTATTTGCAAATTATGGTGGAAAATAGGTACTTGGTCACCTACAAACAAGCAAGATTTCTGGCTCTCACAGACCTGTAATTTCTGACTAAATACTTTTTTGCCCCACTGTATATAGGCTACATAGCAACCATCATGTAACTGTAACTAACGGTACGACTAGAGGTTGTTTAGCTATTCAATACCTAGCCGGTCTCTGCATATGGTCCATTCTACATCTGAGAAAATAAACTGTCTATGTAACCATGTTTCAATTCTAAGACCCCCTACTTCCATTCACCTCTCCCTTAACCCCAATGTCAAATGAATGACCCCATCCCCCCCACTGTGCTCAAGCTGTACCCGTTCTATCACTCCAAATGAAGTGACACGGCCATGGCCGTTAAAACAGACTGGCAAAGAGAGGGGGGTAAGGGGGCATCTCGTCCGTGGTGAGGCAAATTCACAAGAACAGAACACATGGGGCATATGGGTGGAAGTGGTGCTTCCTGGTTACCATTGTCTTGCCAAATGGTGCCTCAGTCCCTAGAGTGTTGTGTGTCTGTTCATGAAAAGGCTAGCTAAAGGCCCCAACCAACCCCCACCCATGACACACACACACACAACCCACAGGCCAGCCACCTAGTCTGTGAAGGGGAGTCTGTGGAACAGATGGCCCACCGACCGAAGTGGAGCCACCGTACTCCATGTTGGTTTAGTTCACTGCCAATTACGTGCCTCGGCTCCAGTCAGAGCAGAGCAATACAGAGCAGTACGGGTGGGATGGGAGCCAAATACCAGGCAGTCACTTCCCCCTCCCTCCCCACCAAATATTGACCTTGTCGTTTGGATTGTCAATACAAGGCTTACTAGGCTTTCTAACATGAAGCCCTAGATAGTAAAACACATGTCGGTGGCTCTTGTGTCCTACATGGAGGGTATAATGGAGATGTCTAAGGGAGGAATACCATACAATAAGCAATGCAGTTATAACGAGAGCCCTATATTTAGACTGAAATATATTAGTCCAAATCTAAATATGTCTCTAGTTATAACACCTACGTGAGAAGTGAACCAGCGAGAGATTCTGCGTTCCATTTTAGTGTCTCTCCTGTTTTAAGAGGTGTGTAAACAAGAAGCTGTGAGCCGTTTGCATGTGGGGGATATGTCCCCGGCTCCTCTGTTTTGAGAGGGGAAAACATATTAGTATTTATAACACTTTCATTATATGGTAAGTGAGGTCAGCTGTGACATGTTTTCGTTCATGTCCCTCTGTTGTTTTGACAACCTCTTTCATGACAACAAGCTGTGTGCAACTATATATTTTTCTTCTCAGGATGCCTGTGGTTTAGGTCTCCAGCACTTTGAGAAGTACTGTGGACATAGCAAGATGGATACCACTTACCACCTGCCACTCAATGTCTACGTGATAGTGCTGGGCATCGGCCTGTTCGTCTTCATGCTCAGCCTCATCTTCTGCTGCTACCTCTTCAGGTATGTAGGGTCATCACTAGCTGGAACAGCCACAAAGTGATAAACCCTGCCTATTTCTACAATTTAACATCTGAATTTAACCATACTGCTAAACTTATGCCTAACCCTAACCTTAAATTAAGACCAAAAAGCACCTTTTGTACGTTATCCCCCACCCCAAATAAGAAATGTTATGAATTCCAATTCACACAATATGTTTCAAATTTGTAAATCAAATCAAAGTTTATTTGTCAACTTAAGTGCTTCCCGGACTCCATCTTTAAACACGGCAATTTTGTATTTGTCTCTTTGTAGGTTGAAACAGCAAGGGACGAGGGAGCAGTTCAGCTACAATGAGGTAGGCCTTTCTCTACACGAGCACATGTAGCACTGGGGTCTGACCAGGGTTCAACTACTATTACAGTATTTCACACTGTTGTCGTCAGCGTGCGTTGAAACAACGCCCACTACTCTTTATAGTTAACCTTCCATTACATCAACCTTGGATTTGTACCAATACCTGTGTGTGTGTGTCAAGTAGCTTATAGCTCCCTCTAACACCCCAAATAAAACTGCTGTACAAACTGCTCTTTTGTTCTCAATAGGTGGTTCTTAAAGGGGCAGGCAAGAAGCTGAGCCTTCTAGGAGTAAGTTGTGTTATTATGTGTGACATTTTTTTATTTCAATATGCAGATCGTTTGGAAAATAATGTAACATTTTCTGACCCATTTCCGTGTGGGCGATGCAATGCCTTTCATTTAACCTGGTGTTGAGTGTTTGAACTCAGATGATGTATTTAACTTCGAGCTAAGGGCGGGTTGACTCGATCATTGTTCTTGTAAATGTGACCACACACACTAACACAATTTTATCTTCTTGCCCTTAAAGCAAACGTGTGCAGTATGTTTGGAAGAGTTTCGGACCAGAGATGAGCTAGCCGTGTGTCCGTGTTCGCACGCATTTCACAAGAAGTGAGTGAACCGTCAGGCTCACCTTATAGTCAGAGCTTACAAAATGTCAACACGTCTGTGGTCATAATGACGTTCAAGAGGCAGCTGAATCTAACATGATTACATCATAAATCCTTCTGGTTCCATCCCCCCTTTCCTTGAAGTTAACATCCTTGTCAGATCAATGATTAGCTCTTGGAAAAAAGGAATGAAGAACAGACAGAATAAATGGATGCATCTCGATAATATTTTCAGTCTATTTTGTGTGTCCCATCCAGGTGCCTGCTGAAGTGGCTGGAGATCCGTAGCGTGTGCCCCATGTGTAATAAACCCATCCTCAGGCTCCACCCAGACCCCACACAGGGAACTGAGGGGCCCCAGGACCCAGAGGAGGTGTGAAGGACCCTCAGGGGCCACCACGACCGCCATACGCACCTGTACGCATTTACATGGAATTGATGGTCATTTTATGGACATCACACAGAGTCGATTGTATTCTTAAAGTGGCTTCCATGGTGTTAGTCTTTGACTGAGCATTAATCCATATGGCTGGGGTTTGGGTACTGTATATGGATGTTGATTACACCCGTCCAGGCCTTTCAGATCGTCAAGAAAGTCAACGATGACCGAGGTGGCAGGGCGCAAGAGTGTGTTTCAGGATCAGGCCCTACTAGTTTAGCAATGGAACCTAAAAACAACATGATAACTCTAACCTTGAGGGATGTGGTGTTTGGAATTTGGCCATACTAGCATGCCAATGGGGCTTCCCACAAGAAATGAAGGGTAGGGTATCGGGTGCAGCAGGTCAGTTTAGCAGTGGAGCTTCATAAAGCTGCTGTCTAGCCTCCCCCTTTAGATCAGTGAGAATGAGTAAAGGCTATACGGACACTCCTGACCCAAATATTAATTTTGCAGGTCAGCAGCGTACTAATAGTATCTCCAGTGAGAATGAGAGGAAAGTGACATAGGAACGGGAGCCACTTTAGAATACCGAGTTCTCCCCGTCATTGGACGATGCCTGGTACAACACTGCCAGAAACAGCCAATCACAAACAACACGTCTGGCATTCTGAGAAGGTCATTGGTCGAGTATCAGGATTGATGTAAATGGATACCTCTCATACCTCAGGGGTGTTACAATACAAGCCAGCACAAACATGCCATTCAATACCATGTGCCACACACAGAACATGTCCAATACTGCCAACTCCAACCAAGGCAACACTATACTGAGGTAGTCAAAACATTGGTCACGTTCCAGGCCGACTACATTGCAGTTGCGCCACACGCAGGAACAAATGGTTCTATGCCACATCATAGACTGCGCAGTCGTATGCTAGGTTAGCTGATATGTGAAACACTTATCCAGGCGTGGAGATCTGGCAAGCGACTGCAATGTCGTCGGTCTGGAACGCAGCCATTGAGATCTGGCAAGCGACTGCAATGTCGTCGGTCTGGAACGCAGCCATTGAGATCTGGCAAGCGACTGCAATGTAGTTGGTCTGGAACGCAGCCATTGAGATCTGGCAAGCGACTGCAATGTAGTTGGTCTGGAACGCAGCCATTGAGATCTGGCAAGCGACTGCAATGTAGTTGGTCTAGAACGAGGCCAAAGGCTGGAATCACAAAACCAGTCCAATACCAACATCACAGCAGCTCTCTGATGTACAGAACTATATATCCAGGATTGTGTCTGAAATGGCACCCTATTCCTTACACAGTGCACTACCTTTGACCAAAACCCTATGCAGGCCCTGGTCAAAAGTAGTGTACTATATAGGGAATAGGGTACCATTTGACACAAACCAGGTCCATAACCTCGAAGACTGATAGACAGCTAGTCTTGCCTGTATGTATGTATGTATGTATGTACGTAACGTTGTGACCCCTCCCATCTTGTAATTTTGTATCGTTTGTCGCTTTTAAATAAAATATGTATCCTCTCTGTGGTGCATCTTCTGTGGATGATTAGTAGATGGCATATAAGACAAATCAGGTTATTTAGTATCATTTATTTGATTACAAAATTGTCATTTCATCCATACATACACACAAAAAGTACATTTATTTTAAATTATGCTATTTATACAAAATGGGTTAAAACGACCAGGTAGAACAACCTCCCACACTTCCAAGTCCATATCATGTGTGACATGTGTCACCATTTGAAAGCTTTCACGCAATTAACAAAATGTCTTCTCTGAATATCCAACAGCAGGGTGTGTATCTGTGTGGCTACATCTGGGTGTGTGTCGAGGCTGTTACGACACTCAGGTCAGGCTTCCCCCTTGAGCCCTTTGCCAGTTTGCTTCTTTTCCCACAGCTGTTGGAAAATACCCAAAACATGGTGTGTATGTGTGTGTCTCTATCTGGCGGCCTCTGTCCCTTTAGACTCCACGTACTCCAGAGCCTTGTCCTTGACAGCCTGGATGCTCTCTGGCGTGCCGCTCTTCTTCTCATACTCCAGGTAACGCTTGAAGAAGAACTTGATCCTCTTCACCGCCACACTCAGGTGGATCACACGGTCAAACACAGCCCTGAACACAGCAAACAGGATGTTAGACCAGGTCACATGACAGGAAATACCGTGCTACCAATGACGGTGCATTCGGAAATTATTCAGACCCCTTGACTATTTTCACATTTTGTTACGTTACAGCCTCATTCTAAAGTGAAATAAAAATCCCTCAATCTACACACAATACCCCATAATGACAATGTTTGCAAATATATAAAATAAAAAAGGAAATATCACATTTACATAAAGTATTCAGACTCTTTACTCAGGACTTTGTTGAAACATCTTTGCCAGCGATTACAGCCTCATGTCTTCTTGGGTATGACGCTACAAGCTTGGCACACCTTTATTTGGAGAGTTTCTCCCATTCTTCTCTGAAGATCCTCTCAAGCTCTGTCAGGTTAGATGGGGAGCATCAAGACAAAGCTATTTTCAGGTGTCTCCAGAGATGTTCGATCAGGCCCAAGTCCAGACTCTGGCTGGGCCACTCAAGGACATTCAGAGACTTGTCCCAAAGCCAATCCTGTGTTGTCTTGGCCCCCGGCTTAGGATCGCTGTCCTGTTGGAAGGTGAACCTTCTCCCTAGTCTAAGGTCCTGAGTGCTCTGGATCAGGTTTTCATCAAGGATCTCTCTGTACTTTGCTCCGTTCATCTTTCCCTCGATCCTGACTAGTCTCGCAGTCCCTGCCGCTGAAAAACATCCCCACAGCATGATGCTGACACCGCTGTGCTTCACCGAAGGGATGGTGCCAGGTTTCCTCCAGACATACCGCTTGGCATTCAGGCCAAAGAGTTCAGTCTTGGTTTCATGAGACCAGAGAATCTTGTTTCTCATGGTCTGAGAATCATTTATGTGCCTGTCAATCCTGTCTCTGAGTTCTATGGACAATTCCTTCGACCTCATGGCTTGGTTTTTGCTCTGACATACACTGTCAACTGTGGGACCTTATCTAGACAGGTATGTGCCTTTCCAAATCATGTCCAATCAATTGAATTGACCACAGGTGGACTACAATCAAGTTGTAGAAACATATTAAGGATGATCAATGGAAACAGGCTGCACCTGAGCTCAATTTCAAGTTACATAGCAACGGGTCTGAATACTTATTTACATAAGGCATCTGTTTTTTAGTTTGAATAAATGTGCAAAATAAATTCCAAAACCCTGTTTTCGCTTTGTCATTATGGGGTATTGTGTGCAGATTGAGGATTTACATTTTTAAAATCCATTTTAGAATAAGGCTGTAACAAAATGTGGGAAAAGTCAAGTGGTCTGAATACCTTCCAAATGCACTGTATATGGTAGTTAGCATATGCCCTAATAACACCTAAATTCATGACTAGTTATGTGTTACAAAAGTCAAATTTATTTGTATTTTTAATTTATTTGACCTTTTTTTAACTAGGCAAGTCAGTTAAGAACAAATTCCTATTTTCAATGATGGCCTAGGGGCAGAACGACAGATTTGTACCGTGTCAGCTCAGGGATTCGATCTTGCAACCTTTCTGTTACTAGCCCAACACTCTAACTGCTAGGCTACCCGGCCGCCCCCAAATGAATGAATACAAGTTTGTCAGTTGAGGTGGTGAAGAACTTACATGTACATACTTTCCTAGACTAAAGTTGATCATATTTAATATTCAAATATGACATGTTTTCATAAATGAAATATTACAGGGTCAGCCTGGTCCCAGATGTGTTGGTGCTTTATTGCCAACTCCTATGGTCATTGTCATGCCAAACAGACCTGGGATCAGGCTATTCCAACGTCATTTCGTAAACAAAACAAAACCAGTGAGGCGCCGTCGGGCTCACTCACCGGACTTCCTTCTGGGAGCCGTGTTTGACCATGAGGTCTATGAAGACGGACCACAGGTCGGTGCGTTTGGGGTAGCTGGTCAGGATCCTGTCCAACATGGCCTTTCCTCGCTCTACGTCTCCGTACCGGAACTCCAGCTGGGCAAACTTCGCTATCAGATCCACATCTGAAGAGGACGACGACGGAGAAGGTGGATGGTTAACATGAAGATACTGTATGTAAGGTGTTAGTACCTTTTTGACTCTATGACAAAAAGTTACTAACTAAGAGCTGTCAACCTGGACAAATGACTTGGTGAGTAGATCTGTTGAAAGATAAACGGACTGAGTAGAATCAGGACAGGAAAGATTGGCGTAAGCAGTACAGCCAAAATTCCACAAGATAGCGCTATTTGCCATCTTGTTTATATCAATCCAACCCAGTGTCCAATAGGAGCTAGAGGTCGAATAGGGAATGTGTTGAGGTAGGGGGCTCCCAAAAGGTGTGTATGAGCCCTAAAGGTGATAACAGGGGCCTTACTGTCTTTGTTAGGCAGGCTCTTGATGGCCCTCTGTAGCAGGGCGCTGGCCGCGTCACTCTGACCCTGCTGGAGCAGGAAGGTCCCGTAGCTCAGCCACACAGCCTTCTCCTGACGGAACCGCTTCACCATGGTCTTGTACAGACCTTCCGCCTCCTACACACACACACAATTGATGAGAACCTACTCCAAACCGCACCAGTAAAAACAGTGAGCTAGCAGGACCATTCAACAGAAGAAAACGTACAAGAAGCTCAGAAAAAAAAACGTCCCAATACAACAACTAACGTGCTTTAATACGACAAAGTTAATACGCGAAGTAAATCACTTTTTGTTCATTGAGGAATGTTAGCCGTTGTAATGAATGTTTGTGAGCCCTGGCAGTAAGCTACCTTAGTCTTCTGACACTTGGCGTAGATGTCAGCCAGCTGCTGGTAGACGGGCATGGGTTCACAATACTGCACGGCTCGCTCAAACACCTTCTGAAGACTCTCCTCTGTCCCATACAGGTTCTCCAGGTTCAACAGAGCCACCCACACATTCAGCTTCTCCTGCTCTTCTCTGAGGGAGAATACACACGTGTTATAGAATACATATGTTATATACACCCTTTCCTTCTTTCTCTCTTTTTTTTTTTGTGATACAATTTTTGTAAGAATTATTTGATGACAGACAGGATACAGACATGACACACAATCAACACTATTTTTGAGATGTTTTTTTAAAGGCAGTATGATGGTATTTTATCTATTTGAATAATAAAAGTTGTAAATGTGCTTTGAGTAGTGCGTGACCCTAGGGTGGCACCATATACATCATCCTAAGTGATATCAACTGGGTCTTTCTGCATTCTGATTGTTTAATACTGTTCAATTCAACCAAAAATGTTTTTCTACATTTTTTATAAACCTCTATTTCCTGCTCTAATTTGAGATAATTTCCATACTGCCACGTAGGGCTGCACGATTCGTGCAAACAATCTAGGCCTTATTTTTAACCAAATGTTGCAACTGCGATTTGACTTGCAATTCAGAGCAAAACACTTGGGTGAACTGTTGGAACCATGGAAATAGAATGATTATTCTAATTCTATAGTTGGAATGTAATAGTGGGCACTTTGAATAGTGTTGTTTGATATGACAATGAATGAAAATGCCAGGGAGGAGTTATTGTGACAGGGTAGGAACCAAAGTGTTGACAAGTGTTTCCTTGGGGACCCTATAATCTTTGGCTACATTGAATGTTTTCTTTAAGCTACTTAATTTAGCTAACATATTCATGCTTTGCGTATTCCTCTGATTTAGAAGATACACGTATTATCAGGCTGTATAGCTGATTACGTTTGCTCTGACTCAGTACATTTATTAGCTAGCTAGCCAGCTAACTAGGGATTAGCATTAGCGGCAAATAAGATTAAGGCTCAATATTTCTAAGAAAAGACAAATTAGCTGTTTGCAGATGTAAGAAACAAAAATGAAGTGTAATTGTAGAACACTAGTGGATTTATATTAAGAAGCAAAGTGAAAACGGCATCATTGTCATCAACATTGTTGCATTTCAACCATGCAGACTAAACTCAAGTGTCTCGTGGTCGAGGAACAACAAATGCGCTCCTTGAGTGACGGGGGGCGGGGCTCGGTGTGTGTGGAAACGGGCATGAAGCGAGAGAGAGAGAGAGCAGAGAGATGATCCAAGTAGCGAAGACAAACTATAAAAATGGACGTTACACACAGGGTATCACATTTAACAAACCAAATACCGTTTTAGAAGGTCAAGTTAAAAATAAATAAAAATAAAAAACAGTCCGTGCATCAATACATCATAAAATACAGTACACTGTCCAGCCCTAATCAACACATTCATATCCCCCCACGCCAACCCACCTTCTTCGTGTTGTCCGCCCCCCAGCCTAGCTGCGCTGGTAGAATCCCCCCCAGTAGGACTGAGGGTTGCCAGAGCAACAGTGGGGCTGGGCGGGGCAGGTAGACTGCTCTCACACACCAATGACTCAAGCACCTCCAACTGTACAGCCAGAAAGCTGTTGAGGGCCTCCAGGCTGGAGTTGCAGCACTCAGAGAGCGACGACAGCACCAGCACAGGAGAACCCTCCAGAAGTGGATCTAAGGAGCGTGTGATGAACACACACACACACACACACCTGTCCCCACCACACCACTAACCTGAAGGAGATAGTCTTCAGAGCCCTCTCAGCCACCGCTCTAGCCTGTTCTATCTGTGTGGCCTGCAGGTGGAAGGCCATGAATTGCAGCCAGAGCAGAGAGCTGTCAGGCGAGCCGAGTAGCAGGCGCTCAAAGCTAGCCGCCGTCTGGGGTCGCAGGCCTGGGTCCATCAGCTCCGTCTCCAGCTTGGTCAGGGCCTTCTCAGCCTCCCGCTTCTCCACCTCCTGCTCATGGTGAGACTTCTTCTGGGGCTGGGTGGACGAGGGGGATGAAAGCAAGGAAAGAAGAAAAGAAAAAAGGAAAGAACGAAAGGATTTAGAGGAGAGTGGCAGCTAAAGATGTATGACCTTTCTCTATCTAAGGTCATGAAAACAATACCAGTACTATAAATAATCCAAGGGAGAGGTCAAACGAACACCTCCATGAACATTTGAGGCTGTACAGCCATTCTAACCCTCATAGCAAATGCAAAGCAAACATTCCTTTACTAAGTGATTTCCTTTAGTAGGTGCCACTCGCCGTACAACCCCAGCATTACTCGTTACCTTAGTGTTCCCCTCGCCGTACAACCCCAGCATTACTCGTTACCTTAGTGTTCCCCTCGCCGTACAACCCCAGCATTACTCCTTACCTTAGTGTTCCCCTCGCCGTACAACCCCAGCATTACTCCTTACCTTAGTGTTCCCCTCGCCGTACAACCCCAGCATTACTCCTTACCTTAGTGTTCACCTCGCCGTCCTCCCCGTCGCTGGAGTCCTCTCCCCCCAGGGCAGCGGACGCTGGTTTCAGGGCGCTCAGCGCTGCATCCCAGGAGAACCCTCCGGTCACCTGCAGTCTGGCCGGCTGCACTGGGACGGGCTTCTCTACCGCCGCAGGCTCCAACTTATTTTCCTCCTCTTCTTCTCTGAAGTACACCTCCACTCCGCTGTCGCTGTCCTCCCCTTTCACCTTAGTCTTCTTCTTCGTTGAAACATTTTCTGCAGTTCCCTGCGTTAAGACAGAAGATAAGTGATTATATGGATTAGACATTCCAGTCCCCGGTCAAACTGCTAGGGCAACCCAAGTTATACAGTGATCAGTGCTTCCTCTTCTGTGTAGTAGTATTAGTATCAGTGACATCACGGAAGAGGACAGGTTTCCTTTTGAAAATAGCTAATTATTTAAAATTGTATTATATGTATACATTTTTCAAACTAAAAAGCACTCACACATCTCAGTTATATTGTTGCAGGTGTCCTATCACTTTGTTTATTCAAACTAAAAAGCACTCACACATCTCAGTTATATTGTTGCAGGTGTCCTATCACTTTGTTTATTCAAACTAAAAAGCACTCACACATCTCAGTTATATTGTTGCAGGTGTCCTATCACTTTGTTTATTCAAACTAAAAAGCACTCACACATCTCAGTTATATTGTTGCAGGTGTCCTATCACTTTGTTTATTCAAACTAAAAAGGATTAGCTTGTATTTCACCCTCAGTGGGGTCACTAGAAACCAGAAACATCTGGTTTTCAGGGGTACAGCAGCTCCGACGTAGCTTCCTTTACTTCTGAAAACTGGATGTGGTGACCCCGCTCAGACGCCTGCTACGTTAGATGACCTTGTATTAAGAAAAGGGGGACAAATAGACACCTGTTTGCTCTCCGACTCCGTGCGTTTCCTCTTCTTGGTGGCGTCACGCTTCTCCTTGGCCTCTCCTGTCAGACGCAGGTGCAGCCCCAGGGATTCTGGGAGCACGTCTGGTCTCCCAGTGTCCTCTTGGAGCAGAGACAGATCCACCAGCCCGCTTTCTTTGTCGATGCTGCGAGGAACAACACATTCGTGAAAAAATAAAAAAATAAAAGGTAGAAACCTAAAAACTCCTACACATTGGTGCTCGTGTTTGCTCCATAATAACCCTGTGGGTCACAGACGTGTTCAACATAACAAAAATATGACTAACAACTTCCTTGTTTTATGAAACACCCCTATTCTAGAATGAGATGGTCAGGAAGGGCCGACCTATTCCCCTAGCAGTGATGGTGGGGCTGTACCAAATTATTGTAGGGGGGGGGGGGGGGGGGGTCTTACCTGAGGATCTTGGTGGTGAGCAGTGTGGCCTGCGGTACTTTCTTGGCATAGTCTTGGTGGCTAGCCACAAAGTACTTAGTGGCCTTCTGGAACTTGGCTCTGCCCTTTATGGATCTAGACAAACTGTCAAAAACAAAAAGGCAACATTTTCAATTAGCTATATTACCATAGCAACAGCTTTTCTACATTGGGTTTTCATAATCACAATCATTCTTCAGGAGAAAGCTGCATGATAATGTCATATCTTCCCAGACCATTGTACATGTATACTAAAGGGACGGTGAATCTGAGATATATTGTCTAAGTATAATACAGAAGTAATGAATACCTTACATGTATTTTTCATTCATAGTTTCATATCTTTCCAGGACATTGTAAAGGTATGTCATTTTAATTTTTTTTATAAAAGGGTTGGTTTCTATAAAGAGATAATGTACTGAGTTACCTAACAAAGACTCCCTGTGCATTGACAGTCCTCACATAGCCTCTGACGATCTGCCCCTCTGACAGGTCTTCTAGAGACACAATCTCTGGGTCCTTTACTACCGAGGCCTTCTCTGGGTTCGTCCTGAAAGATCATTCAAATGATTCATTTAGAAAATGCCCTTTTCCAGTGCTCAAAGCACCCAACATAGATATATGATAGTTAGAATGGACCAGTAGAATAGAGGAGAAGAACGAAGAGAGAGACATGTATAGGGTTGAATAGGGTGTCGTGATTGCTTTGGGAGTCATTTCCTAATACGCTTGAACTCTAATTAATTTTGGGGAATCGTACCTCGAAGAGCGGAGGGACAACTGCCAATTGCTCGTCGCCTCTCCTACAATGCAGCACCTAGAAAGAGAGCACAAAAACATTAACACATTACTTAGTATGACCTTGAAATAACTTTAGAGAGTTAACACTCCAAAACCATTTTTAACTTGACTAACTTTTAGACTGGTCCAGTTAGCCTTTAAGCCAGGTTTAAAGTGTGCCACTGACCTGACCAGCTGGTCCTTGCTGTACCGCTCCAGAGGTTTTGGCTTATATTTGTCGGCTAGGTCCTCCATGGCAACCGTTCCCATGGCGCTGAATGGCAGCTTCACCAGCAGACCCAGGACTGGATCTAGCTTCTGCACCAACCCCATGATTACATGGCCCTTCTCCAACTTGTGTACACCTGACAGCGATTGAGAACCAACACTACGAGTGAGTAAATGCAACCACAACATAGAGAGAGAGCTGTATATGGTGAGTCGACATGTCTGTATTGATGGTTCAAAGGTTAAAAGTTGGTTATGCGTTGATATTTCTGTATTGGTGGTTAGAAGGGCCTATTTTCAATGTACTGATGTTTAGAAGGTTCTATGTAATATTCAATGTACTATTGATGGTTGGAAGGGTCTTATATTCACTGTATTTACTTTGTGTTCATTCAACCCTTTACTTTGTGTTCTCACCATTGAGGGACAATGAGAGGCGTGAGGGCTTGGAGGAGCTGACTGTCACCACCTTAGCACTGACCGCCTGGCCCAGCTTGAACAGATTCTCTGGGTGTTTGGCACCCTGAATAAGTACAATTTAAAATGATTTTAGTGAACCTATTAGGGTGAACACAGATCCATACAGTATAGGGGCTCCCCCTACCTGAGGATCCACCATCTTCATTTTACCGTTTCACAAAAATGTCTTGAGGTCTTTGAGGGAATTCCCCATAGAATTAATGAGAAAAACATTGAGTTAAGTGTATATAAAAACATACTTCAGGGTCAGAGGTCATGGCCAGTTGTTCAACAGTTCCAGTTACTGAGGGACCAGTAGTCACTTCTAGACACTTCCTCTTTGGAAAGTACTGAGGAAGAAATACACATTTAACACAACTAGTATTACTACTAAACATGTTTCACACATTCTGTATAACAAGTCACTTAACGTTTGTTCAAACTCACCTTTGACACAAAGCAAATGACGTCGTCTCCGACCTGATAACGCTTCAGCTTCTCTTTGGTCTTGACAGGCTTAACATCTGCGTCTTCTTTCAGGTTCCTGTGACCAGAGAGGGAAAGATTATCGAACAAGAAACCAAAAAGGCAGTATAATAACAGAATATATTCTTCTAAATGTTCAGAACATTTACCTGGGAAGAAGTGAGAGTTCAGGCATGGAGTACGTGAAGTTGGGATGGGAGAACGGCAAGAACCTAAAAAAAAGAAGACAATATATATTTGCAACTCTAAAATAACGCAGATATTTCAAACAGAATACCTGTAATTCAGAAATATCCTTCAAATTATCAAACTATATAGCAAAATGTGGCTGCTTAAATCTGTTACTATATTGTTATCCTTACCTGTGACTGTTGCCCGCCCGTCCTCCGATGACCCGGGCTGTGACCTCACTTCCTATCTTGAGGAGGGACGTGGGGAACGTTCCCACGCACACCACTTCCTGTATCTCGGACACGTGCACGCACCCCGTGCTCCCGTCCTCTAGCTTCACCAGCACACACGTAGGCTTCACTGTCTTCACCTTCCCCTTTACCACGTCGCCGTAGCGATACGTGCCCTTTGACCCCTTGGAGACGGAGATTAATCTTTTGCTTATGGGCGGGGCGAGTTCCCAGGACACTAGGGGGAGCCCTTCTAGTTCCTCGCAGCTGGATTTGGTGACGGTGATCGTCAGGGTTTTACCGGCGGTCAGTTCCTCAGAGTCAAAGCGGAACGTTTCGTTGAGGTGATTGGTGGTTTGGATGACCGTCAGTTGGGCCGTGTCGCCCAATGAGATGACGGCAAAGTCGCGGTCGGCGTGATGCACAGTGGCAGTGTGTGTGGACCCTGCCTCCACCTATAAGGACACAGGTTATGAACTATCAAGATTTGAAGGCTTTTCAAAGTGGAAAAGATTGTTTCATCCATAAGGGTGCAGGGAGTTTCAACTTGAGGGATAATACAGATCTATTGCATTGAATAGTTGCTCATTTAATGAATTCTTTTTAACCAAATTACCCACCATTGACTTCTCAGCCACCCAACCACTCATAAAGAAGCTTCACGTAGTCACAAACGATACTAGCTATAGTAGGGCAGTGTTCCAAACGCACTATATAGGAACTAGGGTGTCACTTGAGATGCAGCCTTGTACTCACCGCTTTCCTCTTGCCGGTCAGTTTAGCCAAGAGGGACACGTAGACTTCAGAGGTCACGAGGTCAACGTGGAGGATTACCGGCATGCACTCCTGTCCCGTCGCCAACTTACCTGAAACATTACACACATTTAGTTTACATTATAACTATGATGTAACAGTCAAAACATTCCAAGTGTCACACTCAAAAGATTCCTCGTGTTGTGTCTGGTAGAAGTTCCACTGGGTACACGGTCAATTCCATGTAAATTCAGTCAATGCTGGAGTTACAATTGTAATTTCAATCCACTTCCTGAATTGAAAGAGGTTTGAGCCCGACCCTGATTGAACATAGAGTGAATATTCACCCGGCGCATGGTCCTTGGTGGCCAGTACGGTGGCTGCGCTGAGTTCGTCTGACTTGAAGGTGACACTCCCATCCTCCCTCACCTCGTCTACGCTCATCTTCATCCTCTGGCCTATGGTCACCGCAGACAGCTGTTTGAGTAGGTCAGAGTCACCTGTCAGAGACAGAGGGAGGAGGAACAAGAAAATAGAGAGTTAAAGGTAACTCTTAGCATAATCATTTTGATCAATTTAAATGTATTGGAATAGCACTTTTGAACCTACTAGGAAAAGGGAACTTAGCAAACGGAAGAAAAGTCATATTTCCTAGAACAGTTGACAACAACGTTACAACTCCACCCACGTACCTCTGCTGGCCATCATCTCAATCACCTCCTTCCTCTCCTGCAGGCCTCGGATCAGCCTGGCCTGGCCGTCTCTCTTAGGGGAGGGGACCTCTGACACCTTGAGACTGACCAGGAACCTGCGCTTCTCCTCATCCAAGTTGGTCACCTTGGCAAACACCGTATGGCCCAACTGGAAGTGAGATGTCGTGTCACTGACAAACTTGTCACTCATGGCCTAGAGGAGAAAGAGTATGTCAATATAAATTATTCTATAGTAATGGCTTTTAGACAATGTTATTGATGATTTGAAGGAGAAAGGAGAGGTGAGCTGAGCTGCACCTTTTCAACAAACTGCATAATATATTCTTAGCTAACTCCCATTGACCCCTACTAACTCCCATTGACCCCTACTAACTCCCAATTGGAATTTACTAAGAGTTAGTAGGGGTCACTAGTAACTCCTTCCCTACCAACTCACTGCTTTAGGGGCCAGGCCAACCAGACCATAGGGGAACTCCACAAACACTCCGTAGGGCATAATGTTCTTGACCCAGCCAATCAGCTGCATCCCAACTGTGATGTCAGAGAACTCCTTAGCCACCACGCCCCCCTCCTCCAGGAATGACTTCAGAGTGGGCTTTTTAGTCAGGGTCTTGAGACAGGCAGGGTTAAGGGAAAGAGGTACTGTGTAGTCGTACTACAGTAAAAAGTGGTTACGATATCCTTTAGTAAGAGGTAGTCGTTTCCTTGGTATAGCCACTACATTCTAAACACAACCACGACAGCCAACCCCAATGGTGAGACGAACACAACATCCAGCCACACCGATGAGCATTCTGTTATGTTTTGGGATATGTGTCTGAAATCAATGTGTGGAGGTAAGTGAGCGCTCTGTTCTGTTCTATGTGTCTGAAATCAATGTGTGGAGGTAAGTGAGCGTTCTGTTCTGTTCTATGTGTCTGAAATCAATGTGTGGAGGTAAGTGAGCGTTCTGTTCTATGTGTCTGAAATCAATGTGTGGAGGTAAGTAAGCGTTGTGAAGTTCAAAAGTATGAAAAGGATACAATATTCGGTTTCTTCTCGCTGAGGCAGAGAATGTTGGAGATGATGTCACCCTCTTGCAGCCCCTCCCACAGCAGTAGACAGTTGGACACGTGGTCGGAGAGGTGCATCATGGGTAGCAAGGCGGTGATCTCCTCTGGGAGAATGGACACCTCCAGACCGGTCAGGACTTTACTCACCACCTTAACCTCCACTTTCTAAAACAATAAAAAAGACAAAAAACAGAAAGCAAAGAACAGTCTAGACTCCAAGCCAACAACAGAGATTAACCCAACACATTTAACAACTGCATAGAACATGCAACTATATAAAAGAGAAACCATGTTTGTTTTTTTTTACAAATTCAGAAATGATTATATGTGTTAACAATATGAAAGGATGTGCTGCCATTGACTTACCTTCCCAACCTCAAAGTCAAACTTGGGTTTAGGCGGTCCCTCAGTGTCTCCTCCTGCCACTGCCTTGAAGGAAAGAAGGAGCTTCTCCTTCTCCACGTCACAGTTCAGCACTTTAGCCTTCACCACCTGAACAGAACAGAGAACCAAGGTAGCCGTTAAGACTGCGTTTAGAAAGGCAGCCCAATTCAGATTTTTTTTTTTTTTTTTTTTACAATAATTGGTATTTTGACAATTATCAGACCTTTTCACATCAGATCTTTTTCAGATGTGATTGGTCAAAAGACCAATTAATGAAAAAGAAATCCAAACTAAACTAAGACTTCCCTGTTTTGATACAGAAGTTTAAAACAGAACCTTTTCTGACACCGGCAAGACAAACTGGTGGAAGAACTTAAAGTGACTGTTTTATGTGTCAAAGTTCAATAACTATCAGTAGGCTACTTCAAAGTTATTCAAGAGGACAATTAGCCAATATCGCAAGAAGAACACAGAAAAACAACAACAAATCTACAACGCATAAGAATTATCAAGATACAGAAAAGTTCCAGGCAGCCATTTTGTTTCCCCTCACCTGTCCGACGTAGAACATGTTCTCAGGAACTACCACTGGCTCCGTGCTGAGCTCGTTTGGGGGCACCAGCCCCTTGACTTTGCCGTAGAAACGGACGATGCAGCCAAAGTCCTTGACACAGACGATGAACCCGTGGGAGACGCGACCGCGGCGGGCATCTTCGTAGGTCAGGAATGGGGGTAGGGAGGAATCTATCAGGGCCCTTTTCCTGGTTAGGGTCAGCTTCTTCTCCTGTGGGTCCACTGACAACACCTGAGACAGAGGGATGGAGGGAAACAGTTTTAAACTAAGAGATTAAACAGCAAACCAGACAAGCAAGCACAGAGTACGTTAAAACCTCTTAACTTCTTTGGGACTGTGGGGCAGTATTGAGTAGCTTGGATAAAAAGGTGCACAGAGTAAACTGCCGGCTACTCAGGCCCAAAAGCTAGAATATGCATATAATTAGTAGATTTGGAAAGAAAACACTGAAGTTTCTAAAACTGTTCGAATGATGTCTGAGTATAACAGAACTCATATGGCAGGCAAAAGCCTGAGAAAAAAATCCAACCGGGGAAGTGGGAAATCTGACGTTTGTAGTTTTTCAAGTCATAGCCAATCGAATATACAGTGTCTATGGGGTCATATTGCACTTCCAAAGGCTTCCACTAGATGTCAACAGTCTTTAGAACCTTGTTTGAGGATTCTACTGTGAGGGGGAGAGAAAGACAGCGGTTTCAACCAAGTGTCTGGCAGAGTGCCACGAGCTGATCACGCGTGCTCCTGTGAGAGGTAGCTGCGTTCCATTGCATTTCTAAAGACAAAAGGAATTCTCTGGTTGGAACATTATTGAAGATTTATGTTAAAAACATCCTAAAGATTGATTCTATACATTCTTTGACATGTTTCTACGAACTGTAATATAACTTTTTAAATATTTCGTCGGAACAAGTGATTGTGCATTTGGATTACTGGGCTAAACACGCAAACAAAAAGGAGGTATTTGGACATAAATTATGGACTTGATTGAACAAAAAAACATTTATTGTGGAACTGGGATTCCTGGGAGTGCATTCCGATCAAGATCATCAAAGGTAAGTGAATGTTTATAACGCTATTTCGGACTTTTCTGACACCTCGCCTTCTTTGGAAAATGGCTGGATGTTTTTCTGCGACTAGCGCTGACCTAACATAAATCGCAAGGTGTGCTTTCGCCGTAAAGCCATTTTGAAATCTGACACAGCGGTTGCATTAATGAGAAGTTGATCTATATTTCCATGTTTTAACACGTGTATCTTTTATCAATGTTTATTATGAGTATTTCTGTAATTTGATGTGGCTCTCTGCACTTTCACCAGATGTTTGTTTGAGACAATGAATTTCTGAGCACACCAATTTCAAATAAGGTTTTTGGACATAAAGATTAACTTTATCGAACAAAACACACATTTATTGTGTAACATGAAGTCCTGGGAGTGCCATATGATGAAGATCAAAGGTTAGTGATTAATTTAATCGTATTTCTGATTTTTGTGAGCCCTCTCCTTGGCTGGAAAATGGCTGTATGGTTTTCTGTGACTAGGTGCTGACCTAACATAATCGTTTGGTGTGCTTTCGCCGTAAAACCTATTTGAAATCGGACACTGTGGCTGGATTTACAAGATGTTCATCTTTAAAATGGTGTAAAATACTTGTATGTTTGAGGAATTTTAATTATGGGATTTCTTTTGTTTTGAATTTGGCGTCCTGCAATTTCACTGGCTGTTGGCGAGGTGGAACGCTACAGTCCCACATATCCCAGAGAAGTTAAGGATCTCTACAGATCGGTGTTCCACCCGCAGGACGGTTGAGCTAATGTGCGCTAATGCGATTAGCATGAGGTTGTAAGTAACAAGACCATTTCCCAGAACATAGACATATCTGATATTGTCAGAAAGCTTAAATTCTTGTTACTCTAACTGCACTGTCCAATTTACAGTAGCTGTTACAGTGAAAGATAGCATACTATCGTTTGAGGAGCGTGCACAACTATGAACTTGAAAAGTTATTAATCAACCAATTAGGCACATTTGGGCAGTATTGACAATTTTGAACAGAAATACAATGTTTCATTGGATCAATCTAAAACTTTGCACATTCGCTGCTGCTACCTAGTGGCCAAAAGTTTAATTGCGCCTGGGCTGGAATAATACATTATGACCTCTCTCTCGCACTTCAAAGACGACGGTACAAAACGCATGTTTTTTTTCTTTGTATTATCGTTTACCAGATCTAATGTGTTATACTCTCCTACATTAATTTAACATTTTCACAAACTTCAACGTGTTCCCTTTCAAATGGTATGAATAATATGTATATTCTTGCTTCAGGTCTTGAGCTACAGGCAGTTAGATTTGGGTATGTCATTTTAAGCAAAAATTGAAAAAAAGGGTCAGATCCTTAGAAGACACTTATTAGGTAGATTAACCTACACCTAATATTTGCTAAAGAGAATTATGAGTAGGTGTTTATTTCCTCAATGATTGGTTCCCCAAGGTTAAAGGTCACCACAGTTGACCCTTTCTAAAGGTGAGCGGTTACATAGTACTACTGACCCGGCACTTGATGGGCATGCCCTCTGTGTACTTCTTCTCTGGGTTCTTGAGGATGATGTCAGAGAGGTGTGTCCGTGGAACCAGGCCTCTGATGTAGTCGGTCACCTTCACCATCATGCCATGGCTCTGGAGGGACGTCACCATGCCCTGGGAGAGAGGGAGGACAAACTGGGTTAAACACATGCCACTAGCAAAGCACAATTTCCTGTTGGAAGGTTCCTGGAATCAGGAGCAAATCATCCAGAATCCCCCAAACTGGATTTCTAGAAAACCCAGGAAAGTTCCCAGATTTTTGCCACCCTACGCACACAATACCAATGACGCTTCAATGGGCTAATGTGGTATCTTTTTTTGAAGACCTTTCAGGTGTTGTGCGAGAGAGAGACAAACTAAAAATATAAAATATCTTACCTGAACAATCTGTCCAGGTTGGATGTCATGGTATCTTCTGAAGAACGGGGCATCAATGATGCTCCTATAGGAGAGACAGCAAGGTTACAAGCTGGAACAAACATACGTCCTTTCCAAGCTGGAACAAACATACGTCCTTTCCAAGCTGGAACAAACATACGTCCTTTCCAAGCTGGAACAAACATACGTCCTTTCCAAGCTGGAACAAACATACGTCCTTTCCAAGCTGGAACAAACATACGTCCTTTCCAAGCTGGAACAAACATACGTCCTTTCCAAGCTGGAACAAACATACGTCCTTTCCAAGCTGGAACAAACATACGTCCTTTCCAAGCTGGAACAAACATACAGATTATTATATGGGACAATATACAAAACATTTTCGAGAAAGATAATTTGAAAATACTATTTTATTTAATTAATGTATTTATTGGTTCTCCTAATTTTGATAGAAAATATTGAAATATAATGAATTGATGGTTAAGTGTCGATGTAAATCATTTGATTTTGGGTGGGTGGGTGGGGGGGGGGGGTCGCGAGAAATCTGGCCAAGAAAATGAAAACATTTGAATACCACTGCACTACAGGATCCCCATCCACACCACTGCACTACAGGATCCCCACCCATCCACACACACACACACACACACACACACACACACACACTTACTGACGCAGGCTGACCAGGTGCACCTGCTCCATGGGGCTGAAGTCCATGATCCTACAGGTGTGTTCAGGCTTGGCCAAGACACGGTTCAGGTTGAACGCCTCCATGGGCTCCTTCATGTGGTTCCTCTGGAGACGGGAGAAACGGACAGATCAAATCAAACCACTGCCACTAGGCCAATCACAGACCACATTAGTCCACTTTCACTGGGCCAGGTCAAAACAACCATGGGTTTGAGGTTTTGTATTGTTTTTAATGTTGGCTTGTCACATGATCCAAGGGGCATGGGCTCACCATTATGTTCTCACCATAGCCGAAGAACTTCCTCATTCAAAACCCATCACAATATTCTCTACAACACTGTCTTTGTCCTATAGTGGCTGATCCTTAGCATTTTGGAAGTAGTAAGGTGCTCTACCAGGTCCACAAAGAGGGCCTTGGCTATAGTTAGTATGGTACACCAACAATATGGTCTACCAACAATAGGAACTAACATGTACGAAGACCCGAGTTGGTACTTAAACTCACAAGACGCAACGCAAGTATGGTCTAACAACACGGACTCACATGTACAAACACCACAGTCTGGTCAGGCAGCTCCAGCATGGCTCCAGACAGGTGATGGAGAGCGGTCATCTTGCAGCCATGCGCCACCTCCCCTATCCTCTCAGTGGCCACCAGGTCCACGTCGCCCCCTGGCTGAAGCAGGTGGCTGCGCAGGGACAGGCCCACCAGCCGGGTGGACGGCTCCACATAAAGGACGCAGGCCTTCACCTGGGAGAGAAAGGGGTAAGAGGTCAAAGGTCAATAAAGGTCAACTGAATGTAATGTCTAAATTAGATTACAGTCATAATCGGCCAATTTGAAATTCTCGTGAATATCTTGGTTTTTGTTTTGTTATTTGAGGTAGAAATAAGTACAACTCTTGCATCTAGCCTAATAGACTGTAAATTCTTACGCTGTCTCCCTCGTTGAATGTGGAGGCCTGTTCTGGTTCCAGGTGCATAAAGTCCACCAGGCCGGTGAAGGAGGAGAGGAACTCCAGAATCAGACCATGTAGGGTCACCTAGAACCACAGGGTCAACCACAATGAAACAGGACATCAACATATTATTGACTTTTTTATAAAGAGACCTCTCAGGATATACAAAATTGCAAGTTCTCTAGTTGGTATCAATATTACAACAAGTTTATACGTCAAGCAACAAGAGACATTTGCCAACAATACTAAACGGTGTAATTGTTCATTTATAATCATAGGTGTAAGCCAACACTTCTCTGTGCTTAGACTTAGACTACTAATATGTAGAAGATTGTTATTAGAATACAAGAGTACTCAGTCAATGTACCTTTTTGATCTGGGCCTTGACCAGTAGGCCAGGCAGCAGGTTGGTAAGGGTCCAGCCGTGCGCTGTGTCTGCAACGGCCTGGGCCACCGCCGTGGGGCTGATGGACAGACGGACCACACGCTCATCGTTCTTCACCTCCTCCAACAGAGAAGTCACATACTGGCCCACCTTCAGCTCTGCAACACCAGGGTTGTTGTGTTCGTTAGGCATCAAACGGAAGAAAACAGACTGAAACAGGAAGGGGCTACCGGGACTTGTCCCACAAGAAATACTCATTTATATTTTCCGTTGCAAAACATTTTTAACTTTTTCAATTGTGAGCCACAATGAACATGACCCAGAAAAGTCACATTCAACACAGTTAATAACACATTAGTCATTTTGACATCTACAGAGTACATTGAAGAAATGTATCAGACTTCTGGAGAACCTAACAGCGTGACATTGAATGGAAAGCGTACTATATTTGATGTGAAAGGGGACTCTTTAGATACCTTTCGGAATATTCGTTTTGTCTTTGGCTGCCTGCTTGGGCAGGAAGGCCTTGGTTCCCTTGATGCCGAGGTCAACCAGGTAGCCGTGATCCTCAATACTCTCCACACAACCACTCAGGATCTGAAACAAAAACGTGACACGTCCGTCTTAGCCTAAAACATGACCTCAAATCATAAACAGAATATCACAACTTTTTTCTTTTTCTAGCTCTTCTTAGACAAATGCCTCTATGTCTTCAACTGAAGAGACACTGCTCTGGGGAACTGAACCCAGAGAAACAAAACATGACTCTGACTCAGTGACACCCCCCCCCCCAAGACAGACTGTGCCCCGTTCCGACTCGTCATTGTATCATCACTGAAGAGGAGATCCCGGGCCCGGAGCCTGTTTTTAATTTGTACTATATCACGTATACTGTAGGTGTTGACTCACCAAGCCAGCCTTCAGAGAGCCAGTACTCAAGCCCTTGTTGACCTCTTTGGGGTTGATTGACAGCTGAATGCTGACCGATCCTCCTTTGGCAGTGTCCAACCTGGCTACCACACACCTGACCAACATGCCCGGGGAGAAGAGACTGTGGAGAGAGAAGATCTCCTGGAGAGAAAGAGCAAAGTGGATCCATTAGGATGTGTTGTTCACACCTCATTCGTACAATATCAGGAATTGTCTTCTGAACTCTGAGGTCGGGAGCCCCATGGTGGACCAAGCAAAAAAATTAATAATTAAAGCTGTATACGGTTTTTTGAACTCAGAGCACAGTTCTTCTAAATATTGTATAATACGAGGATAAGACCTCACAGGCCGTGTGTAGACTACAGTTAATTCAGTTTTTGTATTCTGATCGAGGAGTTTTGATCATGCAACTACGCCACATTTAAACATGGTCTACAGTGTCTGGATTCCCTTCCTCGCACTATATTCAAATGTCAGTAAGCATTCTGCAAAACGGTGGCATAGGCAAAAGATGAGAATAGCACAAGAACTTGATGGCAGTAGCAAAGCACTGTAACTAGTCAACTAGCCCCTGTAGCTAGCCAGCAAGCTCGGAAACCTAAAGGGGTTAGCATAACCATCTCTAGAACTCTAGCCAAACACAATTGTGTTTTTCAGAATATTAGCCAGCTGGGTTGCATTTATGAAGCCAGCAAACACGATCCTCACAATGCGTCCCTGAGGTGATCAGCCTTATATGAACCCAGTGCGACTTTTGTGCGCATAGAACTGTCTTTTCAGTGATTATCGTATTCGGATAGCAGAAGTAGCATCTATGTGTCAAGTGTAGACATGCCCTTAGAACTGCCTTATTAGACATCTCAGAAACTAGTGCATAACCTTTTACCTATATGAGACAGAACAATCCCCTAGGTAGGAGTTACATTAAATGTGTTACCTCTGAAGAAGCAGAGTCCAGGTGGTCACTCAGTATCTTGGTGTACGAGTCCGAGATATTGGAAATGTTCAGGTATCCCAAAAGGCCGCTGGGCAGGTTAATTGTCACCTCAAAATCGGCCACCTCCTTCACACAGCCCAGCAGTAGGGTACCCACCTTCAGGCTCTGGGGGTAAAAAAAACAAACAGGTTTGTGTTCATTAGTAATCAAACAGAAGTAAATGTACTGAAACAGAGGGACTCCCTGGACTTGTCAAATAAGAAACGCTTTTTTACCCCTTTCCCTGTTACACAACCTTTAAAAAAAATGTGCAACGTTGTGCCCTTATGAGCATGACCCAGGTTCAGCTCACATTCAATGGGCGTGCAATGGAAATGAGATGGCAGAGAAATATAAAATGTTAAAAAGTATGTTGCTGATTGAACTTACTTTTAACTGTAGGATATCTACAGAGGTTGTTGTATTGAGCTTCAGAGCCTCCTCTTTGCTCGTCCTTTGCCTCTTAGCTTTCTTCAAGGCATCCCCTTTCTGTCCCTTCCTTTTCTTGGATTCCTCTGCTGTATGTGTCTGAAAGCGTCAACCACAATAGTATCTTTACTGACAGACAGAATACTGTTTGAGATGCACATTTGAGCTTAGCTCTGGTCCAGAGTGTCAGTCGGCTGCACCGTCGCCAGAGTGTCAGTCGGCTGCACCGTCGCCAGAGTGTCAGTCGGCTGCACCGTCGCCAGAGTGTCAGTCGGCTGCACCGTCGCCAGAGTGTCAGTCGGCTGCACCGTCGCCAGAGTGTCAGTCGGCTGCACCGTCGCAAACTAATCTCTGGACCAGAGCTAATTTGAGTTAGAACAGCAATAAGGTTCGTATATCACCTTGATGATTGACAAGACTCATGTTTTTACCTCGAACAGATTGTCCACTTCTGTATGCCTTCTCACAGGTTCTGCTTTACTTTCAGTGGTCTGCTTGGTTTTACCTCCGCGAGGGAAGTCCTCCTCCGTTGCTGCCATGGTTGTTTACTGATTTAAAGGTCTACAGAGACAAAAATACACAGTGAATGTTATCAGAGAGGAAAGGGGGGTGATAAGGGCTCTTTTAGAACACATGCCAGTGGTGGAAAAAGCACCCCATTTTCATACTTGAGTAAAAGTAAAGATAGCTTTAAAGAAATTGACTCAAGTAAAAGTTAAGTCACCCTGTAAAATACGACTTGAGTAAAAGTCTAAAAGTATTGGGTGTTAAATGTACTTAAGTATCAAAATTAGAAGTATAAATAATTTAAAATAGCTTATATTAAGCAAATCAGACGATACAGTGCTCTTGTTTTTATTAGGATAGCCATGGGCACAGTTCAACACTGGCATAATTTACAAACGAAGCATGTGTGTTTAGTGAGTCTACCAGATCTGAGGCAGTAGGGATGACCAGGGATGTTCTCTTGATAAGAAGCGAATTGGACAATTGTCCTGTCTTGCTATGCATTCAAAATGTAATTTGTACTTTTGGGTGTCAGGGAAAATGTATGGAGTAAAACGTACATAAATATGAATACTAACGTAAAGTACAGATAACCAAAAAACGACTTAAAGTACTACTTAAAAGTATTTTTACACCACTGCACATGTCAAGCAATGTATGATTGTACAGTTTCATATATCTACTATTTCTAATACAACTATGATAAAGCTTTTGATTGTGTACACTTTGGCATTGCTACATGCGCATTGAGTGTATTATTTACCTTCTGCTTCACAAAATATTTAACTAGAATCTCGATGGCTTGTTAGCTAGCTACATCCCCACTAGCACATCCCATACACATCAGCAACATTGCTAACGTTAGCTAGTAAGCTACAGTCCATTAGCATGCAAGCTATACGTACCAGACAATCGGTTAAAACACAAAAATACAACAAACAAATACAACAATCAATACGTGCCACCATTTTCCTCGATTGTACATGTTTATAAAAATTTAACATCCACCAGCAAACTCTACCTTTTTCTTTTAAATATCCAGTTCAGAAGTTGGTATGCAAGCTCACATGTGTGGATCAGAAGCACGCAATGTTTTCAAGCCGGAAACGGTCTTGAGTAGGTGTTTCCCTAAGTGTCCATTCACGTCCATCTTTCAAGTGATTGACGTTTCAACAAACCTGTCACTGTTCAATTTTACTTGAAAAAGGCGGGGTTATTAATTGATTGACGTTAGCTTCGTCCACAAACATTGGTTCACTAAATACTAACCACTGAACATGCGCTGTAGAGTGTAGGCGGGATTTCCTGATACTTTTAGCATTTCGGCCTCTCTCGTTGAAGGGCACTTGTACAATTCCGTGCACAAGGTAAGAATAGTGACAATCAATATAACATCTAGCTTTATTAATTTTCCTACGTTTTATAACAGCCTTCTCCAGGACGCTGTTGCTTGTGGTGTCTCTAAAATTCCCGTTTAGTTTGTCAGTACCAACTAATCTTGCTAGACAATATTGCTAACGTTAGCGAGGTAACTCAAGACAAGCCCGATTGTTTGCTAACGTTAACCTCTAGCGGTAGCTAGCTAGCTACTGCCTGGCCAGCTACTGTTTTTGAATGAAAGTGAACCAGCTAACAAACAATACCCACACGAATATAGCATTCCGCTTTGGGTTGAATGGTACCACACAATTACATTATACAATTACTGTAACTAGCTAACGTTGTTAGCCCATTTGTTTCCACTGTTGTGGGATGAAGCTGTCTGGCTTGCAGGCCGTCAGGCTTGTCAACTAGGGCTACTGAGCTTCAATGTTTGACAGGCAAGTTGTCTTGAGTAATCATTTTTTCCCCCAGTACAATAAGTACACAATGAGTACTGATAACTTACTTGCTCGTGGGTGTTTAGAAATAGGCCTATCCATCATTTGTGGTTGGCATTACTTTTTACTTGCCCTCTGTCATCCTCAATGCATTGTAATTGACTGAGTAATCTATTTCTCTCTGGACCAGCTACTATCCAACATGGGCGGACACGACGCAGGAACCAGTCACCAGTTTACTGGTTTTGCCAAGTACTTCAATGCATACACAATCACAGGCAGGAGGAACGTAAGTTCATGCATGAATTACTGTGCAAGATGGTGTACAACCAGTTCACATTCTCAGAAAGGTCACACGTGTGTTATTCTGTCCACAGTGTGTCTTGCTCACATATGCAAGCATAGCCACCATTGCCCTCTTCTTCAAGTTGAAGCCCAAGAAACAGGCGGCTGTCACGGCGAAGTGATGTGAGTGTATTGCATAAGATACCATCAGTTTCTCGTACCCATTTTGTCTAGCAAACTTACCATTTTATAATTGTTAAGACTGTACTGTTTTATTCAGAAATGTGTATTTGACTATAATCAGGATGTCTTTGTATGGACAATACATGTTTCTGGTGGAAAGCTAACTGTATATATCCCATGTGTTCTCGTTTCCCCACAGGTGTCCTGACTGTTCTGTAGTATAGTGGTTGGAAGCTTGACGGCAGCTGGATGTGCTTGCAAGAAATAAGGCCATATTACTTGGCATCGCCGTGTTATTAACAATAAAAACAATGTAAATTTTAACCCACCAAGTCAATAAAAAGTGTTTTATTTACACAATATGCACCGTTATAAAAGACTATAGCACGACAGCCACATAAAACTGTTTGTGGCAGTGAAAAAAAAAATAACTGTTGTCTCTATAATAGGCTAGTAATGGCACTCTTTAGGCGAGAAAGGTGACACTGGTCCTGGGTCAGTTTGCGAGGACAAGCTTATCCTGGATCTGTATCTAGGGGCAATTTCACCCCAGAGTAATTTTAGGCTGGGTGGGATCAATCAAATCCTAGATCAGCTTTTGGAACAAGCAAGGTCCTTAGGTCTGCATCACAGTTGATAAACTTCAGTTAGCCAAATCAACTGGTTGGGCATTTTGCTTTGATCCACTGTCTGTGGTTGGATAAGACTTTTGTAATTTCTCATCTCACACAACCCTAGTCTTTTTTTTAGCAGGGGGTTCTCTGAATGTCCTCATGGGTTGTAGGCCCCTGCAGCCAGCAGTAGGTTCCTGCGGGTGAAGTGCAGGTGAATGACTGGGGTGGACTTGGTCATGTAGGTGCCTAGCAACAGCTCCTGGGAGTTCTCTGGTAGATGGATGTGACCTGTTGCCGCGGTGAAGTCATCCAGCTCCACATCATCAAAGGCCTTCAGTGTATCCCACAGTTTAACAGTGTTATCCATTGAGCCTGGAAAATATTATATAATAAGTGGAGTGGTGGAAAACTACAAGCATACATTTCTTGTAGACCCAATATCCCCCTAAACCATACTGTGCTTGCTCAGATATTTTCTTTTCACATTGTCTTTAAGTATGGTGGGTGCATGACCAGGCCAGCACAAAGGGCTCAGTAGTGTGAAAAGGCTATTACATGCCAGTTAGACTAAAGGGGCACCAACCTGAGGCTAGTATCTCTCCGTCCCTGCTGAACTTGAGGGCGTAGATGGTGTCAGAATGTCCCTTCAGCTCTCCGACCATCAGGCCGTGACCAACATCCCACAGTAGAACCCTGCCGTCAGTTGCTCCCGAGGCCATGAACTTCCCATTGGGGGAGAAGGCCAGGGAATGAATGGGACCCTGGGAACCAAACCGGTTTATTGAGATGGAGGTTCAGTAACATCACACACACACTACTCTTGTTGTGTACAGTATGCAACAAGCTATTTTAAATCATACATACAATATACACTGCTCAAAAAAATAAAGGGAACACTAAAATAACATCCTAGATCTAAATGAATGAAATATTCTTATTGAATACATTTTTCTTTACATAGTTGAATGTGCTGACAACAAAATCACACAAAAATTATCAATGGAAATCAAATGTATTAACCCATGGAGGTCTGGATTTGGAGTCACACTCAAAATTAAAGTGGAAAACCACACTACAGGCTGATCCAACTTTGATGTAATGTCCTTAAAATAAGTCAAAATGAGGCTCAGTAGTGTGTGTGGCCTCCACATGCCTGTATGACCTCTCTACAACGCCTGGGCATGCTCCTGATGAGGTGGCGGATGGTCTCCTGAGGGATCTCCTCCCAGACCTGGACTAAAGCATCCGCCAACTCCTGGACAGTGTGGTGCAACGTGGCGTTGGTGGATGGAACGAGACATGATGTCTCAGATGTGCTCAATTGGATTCAGGTCTGGGGAACGGGCGGGCCAGTCCATGGCATCAATGCCTTCCTCTTGCAGGAACTGCTGACACACTCCAGCCACATGAGGTCTAGCATTGTCTTGCATTAGGAGGAACCCAGGGCCAACCGCACCAGCATATGGTCTCACAAGGGGTCTGAGGATCTCATCTCGGTACCTAATGGCAGTCAGGCTACCTCTGGCGAGCACATGGAGGGCTGTGCGGCTCCCCAAAGAAATGCCACCCCACACCATGACTGACCCACCGCCAAACCGGTCATGCTGGAGGATGTTGCAGGCAGCAGAACGTTCTCCACGGCGTCTCCAGACTGTCATGTCTGTCACATGTGCTGTGTGAACCTGCTTTCATCTGTGAAGAGCACAGGGCGCCTGATGTACTGGCCTGTCTCCTGGTAGCGCCTCCATGCTCTGGACACTACGCTGACAGACACAGCAAACCTTCTTGCCACAGCTCGCATTGATTTGCCATCCTGGATGAGCTGCACTACCTGAGCCACTTGTGTGGGTTGTAGACTCCATCTCATGCTACCACTAGAGTGAAAGCACCGCCAGCATTCAAAAGTGACCAAAACATCAGCCAGGAAGAATAGGAACTGAGAAGTGGTCTGTGGTTATCACCTGCAGAACCACTCTTTATTGGGGGTGTCTTGCTAATTGCCTATAATTTCCAACTGTTGTCTATTCCATTTGCACAACAGCATGTGAAATGTATTGTCAATCAGTGTTGCTTCCTAAGTGGACAGTTTGATTTCCCAGAAGTGTGGTTGACTTGGAGTTACATTGTGTTTAAGTGTCCCTTTATTTTTTTGAGCAGTGTACATTTGTACAAAAGGACATGTTACTCAGGGCTGTGAAAAAAATGAATTCAGGTTGTTCCTTTCGTGCCTACTAAACATGACCTTGAACACCAAACCATCCTATACACATTCTATTGGGAGAGAACAGACCACCAGGTGCCCTACGACCTTGAACTCTTCGTACCTTGTGACCCGTGAGGATGCGGACACAGTTTCCAGTCAGGACGTCCCAGAGGCGGATTGTACGGTCAGCTGAACCCGTGGCCACGTAGTTGGAGTTAGGGTGGAAGAGGGTGCACGTGATGTCAGCCAGGTGACCAGCGAACATACGCAGGGGCTGGTAGTGGTCAGTCGCCCACAGACTGCGGAAGAAGACACAAAACCTCAAAAAGACCAGTGGCTGTTTTCTTGCGACCCATCAGGTAAACAAAACCAAATTACAGTCAGGCTTTTTCTCTAGACATAAATTAAGCTTTGAAAGTCCTGTCCAGGAAACAGGCCCAAAGAATGCCATTCATCAATTGCATTGAAACAAATGGAACATTAGGTGTTAATGAGGGTTCTTACCGAGCGACTCGGTCATGTCCCCCAGAGATAAAGTAGTAACCATAAGGTGAGAACTGAGTGTCCCAGACAGGGTAGTTGTGTCCTTTATACCCCACCAGACAGGTGAACGTCTGCAGACTCCACAGTCTGACTGTACCGTCCTCAGAACTGGACAACAGGTAGTTCCTAAAATACATGATTAGAGGAGAATTGAAGTTATCCGTAGAAATAAGAACACTAGAAAAGACAGTAACTCTAGTGTTTCAAATCTCTATGAGGTTCATTAATTCAAACTATGCATCCTTGCCTCCTCTTTAACATTAGTCCAATATGCCACACTACATGATACACCCAGGTCCAGTTTTCCACACACAGATTAAGCACCGTCTTGGACTAAAAAGCCCTTAGACCAGGGGTGTCAAATAAAACATAAAAAAATGTTTCTTGACTGTCCAGCTCGCTAATTAATCACTAGACAGTCAGGGAGCATAAAAAAATTCCATTAACGATGTATAGTGGACTCCTTTTTAGAAAAATTTGACGGCAAGGAAATAAGACCGTTTCAGTGCGGCCTTCCAGACCTCATTGAAGATCGAATGCGGCCCCCGGGGCAAAATCAGTTCGACACCCCTACCTTAGGCATTCTTCATAGTCCAGGACCAGGTTCAATCTGAGTTCGGGAAAGTGTCCCCCCCAATGATCACTTTATAACATCTTACCTGTCAGGGCTGAAGCTGATGCCGTATACTGGTCCACTGTGTCCGTACAGGATCTTAGACTCACTGGCTGTCTTCTCATCCATGATCCTCTCCAACACGTCATCAGACTCTTTATCAATATTACTCAGGTCTACAGGGAGAGGAGAGAGAGAGAGAGAGAGAGAGAGGGAGCAGATTTAAAGTCATGGTTACTATCAATTTATGTGCAAGCTTATGATCTCAAGTTCAACAATGGTTATAGATGGCTTGTGGAATGCTACTTTCAGCCTTGGTCATAACATGTGTTTGGATGTGTGCAGGATGTATTGTATATTATCTCTGTGGTCACCATTGTCATTTACCTGCTGCAGATTTGACCCGGCGTAGTTTCTTGGGTGTGACGCTCCACACCCTAACGGTGGAGTCAGCGAAGCCCCCCGCGATCAGACTGGAGTCATCTGTGAAGTCCACCGCTGTCAGACCCTACAGGTCCAAGGTCAAGACAAGACAGAATACTGTATGTTACCGCATTGTTTTGTGGTAATACTGAGAGTAAAAGTTTTATTCACAATATTAAATACTGATGCTTTAGAAGCTTCATGTTGATAACACTGAGCTCATCACAAAAATATGAATACGTTTTTGTCAACATTGAAATCAAGTTATACTTGAATACTAATAAAGTTGTCATTCAAACATTGAAAATCCATATCCAAGCATGGCTGACCTGGTAGGCGTTGAGGAAGGAGTAGAAACAGATGGAGGGTAGGTTGTCTGGGCTCAGACGAATCTTCTTCGTGGCCTCCTTCATGTTCATGATCTTGTCCAGCTTGTCAGAGTCCTTCAGCTCAGGGAGGGGGATTCTTGGATATAAAAAAATAACATGGTCAATTTATACATCATTCATAAGTCATAATCAGGCAGTAACAGTTGTTTCAATGGGGAAGGACTGCAAATGCTAACAAGCTTCGTGGCTAACTCTAGTGCAGAATAGAGTACAAATGTTGTTCGTGGTCTCTGAAACACAAGGAAATCTGTGCTGTGTTCATTAGGCACCAAATGAAAATGAACTGAAACAGGGACTACCTGTTAAATAAAAAATAAACATTTTCCCTAGCAAAACGGTTCGCTAGGGCGTGTGCACTAAGGAAAACAACGCGTAACTAAAGAAATGTGTGTCCGTGGTGACGTACCTAGTTTGTTGGGGTGCGTTGGGGTCCTGTTTCTTGCTCTTGGAGCCCATGCTGTCCTTCTTCGGTTTCTTCTTCTTGGGTTTGCCCTCCTCGTTCTCTGCCTCCTCATCCTCATCGTCCAGAGGTACCTCGATCTCTGGCTCCTTCAGAAGACCATAGAACACCTGCACAACAGCCAGGAGTTGTACAGTAAGTCTAGTCAGTACAGATAGTTTTCATCTCTCAAATCAGAAAATACAGTAGTGCATATCTAAAATGAAAAAGTATTGCTCACTGGCTTGCTCACACATACATTGATAACACTATCACTTTAAAACAAACCAGCTATAACAGATTTTTGCTTCAGCATCACTCACACCGACAACCCCCCCCCCCCCCACACACACACACCCACCTTGGCTTTGTTGGCATCTCTCTTGCCCTCCCCAGCCAGACTGCCCGACATGGCATCAATCTGACTTTTACTCCGAGGCATCCCGTCAAAGATATCAATATAGAGATGTTCCTGTATAATATTCCAGATCTGGTTGTTCTGACGTTCCTGCAGGTGCCTCTTCAACAGCTGGTAAGATAACATACGATACGTTATTGTCAACTGCCACAGAGACCTTGACATTTACCCCCCCCCCCAGTCAGTGCTGGGATTTGAAGTTGCTGGCCCATCAAGACTACTTACCTGGTAGGAGTCTCGGGAGATGCGGAGGACAAACTTGCTGGTCCTGAAGTCCAGCATGGTCTCGTTTCCCTTCATGTGTTCCTTCTTGGACATACTGGAGAGGATGCGGAGGTCCTCCTCGTAGTAACACTCCTGGTCACCGCTGAACCTGAGGTAGGGAGAGACAGCAGGGAGCAGAGTCAGTGGATCTAACATCTAAATAACGCATGAATAGTGTCACATTACACTGAGTTGGGCAGTTACAAATAGAACAGGTTGTTTCCCATTTGATTGTGGAACTCATAAAAGTCCCTGACAAATCAATACACCAGTTGGACCTAAAATCAATAAAAGACATGTACTTGACAGGCAGGAACTTTGGAGACGCTACAAGGGAGCAACAACACTACCAGTCCACAACACTTACTTTTCAAAAAACTGTTTAGCCTCATTCTCGTGGTTGTTGTAGACCAGCTCCAGGTACATGTGGACAAACAGTGGGTAGAAGACCTGGGAGAGTTCAGCTCTGTGGCAGTCCAGGACAGACTCTATAAACTTCTTCAGGCCGTTATAGTAGAGTGGGTAGAGGACAGGGTCCCCCTGCTGGCTATAGGCCGACAAGACAACGTTGACGTCTGGTTGGTCTTCCCCACCTGATGCTGCCACCACTGTACAAGCACAGTAGTAGTTGTTAGAAGAATGAATATATTAGAGTAGCTAACTTATAGTAATATAACTATTGGTCTTATCCATAGTAGTTTTGGGGTTCTGCGACTAGTAAAGGCCCAGTGCACTACTTTTGTGAAAACAGAAGCTAAATCTATTTTGAGTGTTTACCTGCGTTTGTAACCCGAGTCTGATAATTATCTGTACAAAACCATTAACTTGTGGAACATAAAAACATACATTTTCATACTGGCCCCCCGTGGGAATCCAACCCACAATCCTAGCACTGCAAGCGACATGCTCTACCACCTGAGCCACATCCGAAACCACTTGATGTCTCAATGCTCTCAATTACTGTATTGTGCATTGTTGTTCTTCATGGTGATGGAAAGTCTACAGGTACAAACCTAGATGACCAGCCTATGTACAATACAGTAATGTACATTTACATTAAGTGGTTTGTAAGGATGGTAAATTGTGGTTTTTCAATTTTATTTGGTCAAGAAAAATATTTAATTTGAACTGGATGTTTTGTGTCTTTGCCCATAACTTTCTACCTTTTGATGTAAATGATTGAGGACAGGGTTTTGTTCTTTCTAGATTCCATTAGAATGACAATCTCAGACAAAGGGACAGGGGAACAACTCTTACAATTCCAACTATTGAATCCTGCAATGATACAACTACTTTTTTTTTGCCAAAGCAGAGAAGCTGGAGGGGAAAAAAGTGCTTCGCGGTAACATACATCTATATCAGTCCGCTTATACTAATAAAGGCCGAGCGCACTACTTTTGTGAAAATATTTTTTTCAAAAATATTACTATTTTGCATTACTATTTTTCAAATGTTTTATTATGTTTTTTTTCAGGGGGTGCTGCACAAACTCAGCACCCATACTTCCCGTAGCTATGGTCTTATCGCAAGAACTCTTTTCATACATCTTGCAGCAACAGTATGAGGAACAAAAACAGCAGTTTCAGGACTGGCTGTCATGCTCCCTCGTGCCTCATTCATTCAACAGTAAGCCAACTGGCAATAACAAATCGCATAATTGCATTGCATGCTCTTGTGAATATGCATAATATCATGTATTTTGGTATCTTAGCTGGGTAGCTAGCTAACAAGGCAAATCAAAACAATACGCATGACTTTTGAATGTGATCGCACGAGACCTTTTGGGGGTGCGGTGGCCGGGGGTGCGACGGGGGTGGCGATTGACACTCGGCTGAGGAGAGAGTTGGCATCCCCCCCATCAGCACTGACATTTGGGACGCCACCCGATCCAGCTCCCGCCGAATCGGATACAGGGGAATCATCTGCATCTGCAGATAAGCCCGCTTCTCGCCGCAAAATGTCGACCGACTCGGTCAATTTATTCCTCTTGAGAAATTGCAACACCGCGAGCAGTGTCTGTTGATCTTCACCCGATCCCGCTGGAGATTTCGATTTACCGCCTGAAGACGTAGAACCGGGTGACGAAGAGTTTGCATTGATGTTTCCAGACCCATCGTTTGTTATTTCAGTTTTTATGTCTTTTTCGACCTCCATATTGAGCTGACCATCTTGCACAGCCGCCATTTTCGAAATGAAGTGCGCATGTACGGGAAAAAAAAAAAAACGTGGACCGCACAATATCTAAAATTCTGATTGGTCCTCCCAAAGAAGAAATTGTAGTTTCGTTGGTTCTCAGTGGTGTAGGCGAATTCTTAGAGGACCGTCATTCCTGTACAGCAGCCAATCAAAATTCGAGTTTATATTTTAGAAACGATTTATTATGGCCAAATCATATTTCTAGCCTTGTAGAAATATTGTGCTATGATGTTTACATTTTTGTATTATATGAAAATCTTGTATTTGTAACTTAACATTATTGAAGAGGACAGCTAATAGCTTAGAGGTAAATATTTGTTGCATTACCTGTATTGCTTTTAGTTTTAGTTAGTATATATTTTTCACCTGCTGACAAAAATATACAAAAAATGATTATCCTTGACTGGGGATCTGTGATCTATATGTGCCAGTCATGTGTCAGTTGTACCAGTAGGTGGCGCTTTGTGCCCACTCACTCACGTTTGAAGGGATTCGGCAATACCAGTATATTTTTTATTGCTGCTGTTTTCAATTAAATGGTGTAAAAAAAAAAAGACAGAAAAAGCAATACATTTTTATATTCTAGTCATTTAGCAGACGCTCTTATCCAGAGTGACTTACAGGAGCAATTAGGGCAAAGTGCCTTGCTCAAGGGCACATCGACCAATTTTTCACCTAGTTGGCTCGGGGATTCGACCAAGCGACCTTTCGGTTACTGGCCCAACGCTCTTAATCGCTAAGCTACCTGCTGCTCCTTCAGCAATGCTGTGCTGTCAATCTATTCTACGAGAAAGACATTGAGTACGGTTACATGCACACAATAATACAATAATGCAATTTTGATTTTATTATTGGGCAAAATCAGATTAATATAATAGTTTGTTTAAACTGTTAACATGCTTTGCAAGAAGAACGATTTTCCTAATAATCCAGTTTACATGGACACATCTGAAATCAGGCTACCTGATCGGTCAATAAGGAGAAATTTAGGTGAATAAGTAAACATTTCCTGACTCAAACCTATAGTACTTTTGACCAAAATAAATAATTCTGCCAGAGGCTTTCAATAAAACAACATTTCACAGATTTCTGACTCATGAATTCACTATATATGGAGAAAAAATATATATATATTCTTTTACAACGTCAACAGTGAAGCGGCGACTCCGGGATGCGGCCCTTCTTTTACAACGTCAACAGTGAAGCGGCGATTCTGGGATGCGGCCCTTCTTTTACAACGTCTACACTGTATTTCTGATCAATTTGATGTTATTTTAATGGACACAAAATGTGCTTTTCTTTCAAAAATAAGGACATTTCTAAGTGACCCCAAACTTTTGAACGGTAGTGTACATTTCATCTTGATGTTCTGATGCCAGTCTGTCAATTTAAAACATTGTTTGGGGACTTAGTTGAGGAATGTTTTTTTTCTGAGTGATTTGTGATGTTATATTTATGCTTCCCATGACTATTTTTGTATTTTAATGTAGATACAGTACCAGTCAAAAGTTTGGACACACCTACTTATTCCCACTGTTTTTCTTTATTTTGACTATTTTCTACATTGTAGAATAATACTGAAGACATCAAACCTATGAAATAACACATTTGGAATCATGTAGTAACCAAAACAGTGTTAAACAAATCAAAATATATTTTAGATTCTTCAAAGTAGCCACCCTTTGCCTTGATGATAGCTTTGCACTCTTGGTATGCTTTTACAACAGTCTTTCAGGAGTTCCCACATATTCTGAGCACTTGTTGGCTGCTTTTCCTTCACTCTGAAGCCAGGTCATCTGATGCAGCACTCCATCACTCTCCTTGGTCAAATAGCCCTTACACAGCCTGGAGGTGTGTTTGTCCTGTTGAAAAACAAATGACGGTGCCACTAAGCACAAACCAGATGGGATGGCGTATCGCTGCAGAATGCTGTGGTAGCCATGCTGGTTAAGTGTGCCTTGGATTCTAAATCAATCACAGACAGTGTCACCAGCAAAGCACCCCCACACCATCACACCTCCTCCGCAATGCTTCACGGTGGGAACCACACATGCAGAGATCATCCGCTCAGCAAAAGGGAAGTCAAGGCAGGCAAAGATTCATAATCCAAGTCAGGCAGGTATAGGACGGCAGGCAGGATCAGGAGAGGCAGAAAGGTCAGAACTGGGACGCCTAGGAAAACCAAAAACTAGCGCACAGGAAACACTGGAACCCGCTGGTAGGACTTGATGGGACAAGACAAACTGGCAACAGACAAACAGAAAATGCAGGTATAAATACACAGATAATGGGGACAAATGGGAGACACCTGGTGGGGGGGGGGGGGGGGATAAGCACTATACAGGTGAAACAGATCAGGGTGTGACAATATGCGATACCATTTTGGATGCACCTTGTGAGTTGGGGGACCTCTGTTGTTCAATGTGATTGGTGTTACAGGGAGGAGGGAAGAGAAGAGGGGGTTAATCAGATCCCCTTCTGCAGCACACCTGCTGAGCTTGCACTGCAGTCCTTCATACAGAATCCCCCAGACTCCTCAGTATGGGCTGTACACCAGACCTCATTATCAATTACATAGACAAAGTACAGGAAGACTGCACAATTTCAGTTGAAAGGCAAACTAGTATGTTTCGTATACAATATCATAGCAGGAAGTCTTGTCAGCATAAAGTTGGAAATTCAAAGTTATACTCTGTGGGGACCGGTCCATCCATTTGACATTTTAGTCATTTAGCAGACACTCTTATCCAGAGCAACTTACTGGAGAAAGTAGGGTGGAGTGCCTTGCTCAAGGACACAACAGCAGATTATTCACCTAGTCAGCTCGGAGATTTGAACCAGCAACCTTTCGGGTACTGGACCAACCTCTTAACCGCTAGGCTACCATTCTGGTCACAAATGAATTAATTAACCCCTGCATCTATTATTATTAGAATAAGCAGTTAGTGAAACACAAGCGTTTAACATTTAGAATGTCTGTTTCTGGATCACACAACAGAGAGATTGTCTGGGGGATGAAGATGAGAGTACTAGAACGGACTTTCAGTCCCACATCTGCTCCTGCATGAGTGTATTTGATAGGTGAGAAACCACATAAAAAGATCACAAGTTATGTGGAGGAGGAACAGCATGTGTGTATGTGTCTACAGTGCTAAAGCCCTGTGAGTCCACACGCATGGCCACCAATGCTCGACATGGACTGAAATAGGTGCCGGTACTTTTGAGCTAATATTCTATATGAGGAACAGGAGCTCAAGCAGTAGAACATTTGAGGTGCCGGTACTCAGCTCCTGGCCAAGTCAAGCACTGATGGCCAACACCCTGGGCTGAGTAATGCTAACGTCTGTGCGTTCCCCCCTCCTCGCCCCCACACCGCCCTAGACTGCTGCAGCTGTTATGCAACAAACGCAGTGCTCCAGCTACACCTCCTCCTCCCCTGTAAAAGGACCCTGGTCCATGTAAAACCTGGTGCTGGAATGTCAGTGTAATGACACCCTGTCAGGTAGCAGGAAGCAGCGGTCTACAGAGAATCTGGACATCAGTAGTTTGCTGGAGATGAGAAGGAACCTGTCACGCAGACAACTCCCTGGAAATAAGCAAAACTTTCCTAGATGGGTTACTGTTTCTGTTAATAGCGATATTAATGCTTTCTTCATCACCTAAAAACAAAATCGTAATGTTTTTTGCTAATAACCCCCCCCCCCCCCCCAGATAGATCTATAATGTATAGAACTGTAGATCTGCCCCCTACTAATGCTGGCTCAGGGCTGAAGCACACGTAAAAGGGCCTAAGGTTATTGATTTTAGATCAATGGCTGTTTGGCTCCTCCCCTCAAAAAGCAATTACCAGAGACTGGACCTGCAGCGTGTCGTCTTAATTAATGCGGACTCTGCCGCCTGCCTCCTGAAATGCCACATAGACATGCTGCAGACCTCCTGTAGCATCAACGTACAGATAGCAGCTTCTCTCTTCCCGAGTGTCCATGTGGTGCATCGTTGAATCTTTGTGTCTCCATGACGTTGTGTGCGGTGTGTGTGTGCGTGCTTGCATGTGTGTGTGTGCGCAAGGTGATTTGTCGATCAGGGATCATGTGCAGCACAAGGTCGTCCGTCTCAAACGTGCCCATCCTTTAGATATCAATATGTAGATCAATGCTTCCATTCTGTCTGTTCTGTTTCTCCTTAGTTGTTTAATTTGCTACTGCCGTTACAAAATTCAACAGACTTTTGGGGAATGGATGTAGTAGTAGTTTGTTTGTAGTAGGAAATGAAACAGAAATGTTGCTTGGTAGAAACAAATGAATGATGTTCTGGATGGCAATGACCCAGATGCTTGTCTAAGAGCTTGAAAGTATCTTGGCAGTTGGCACTACGGCTGCCAGTGATTTGAAATAAAACGGAGTAATTCGATTTTTAGTCAAGACATTCAGTGCCAGATTGATTTGTGAAATGAACACACCCTGGACGCCAGTAAATCTTGTGAAAGCATCCAACTGATTAAAGAGGTAACCATGCCAACGTGTTTTTTCCCTGTATTTTTCCTATTGTTTTTCCTCTACTATTGTTTTACAGTTTGCTACTCTTTCTCTGTGGGACACTTTGAGAGGAAATGTATGTATGTTGATGTGTAATGTTATACGGTCATGTGTTCTGTGCCCAAACTTGCAGTGCTGTTGAATTTAGTGTCCTATGAATATTCATGGGGTATGCTGTGAGCGTGTATTTGTGTGTGTGTGTGTATTCTGGTGTGCTTTAATACCATCGGGTGCGTGCTGTTCCATATTATACGTGTGCAGTGCACTCCATCATATTCTCACGAGCGCCTGTGTGTGTCTGCCCGAGGGGGGAGGGTTCACATGTTCAGTAGCTTCACAGAAGGAGAGTGACAACTCCCCTAGTCACACGCTGGGTGTCAGAACAAACCCATTCTCTCTCCTCTTTTCTTTTCTCTCCCCCTCCCTCCCTCCCTCCCTGCCTCCCTCCCTCCCGCTCGCCCTCCCTGCCTCCCTCTCTCCCTGCCTCTCCCCCTCCCTCCCTCCCTCCCTGCCTCCCTCCCTCCCTGCCTCTCCCCCTCCCTCCCTGCCTCCCTGCCTCCCTCCCTCCCTGCCTCTCCCCCTCCCTCCCTGCCTCCCTCCCTCCCTGCCTCCCTCCCTCCCTCCCACCCTCCTGCATTTACAACACCTCCCTCCCTGCCTCCCTGCCTCCCTCCCTCCCACCCTCCTCCCTCCCTCCCTCCCTCGTGCATTTACAACACCTCCCTCCCTCCTGCATTTACAACACCTCCCTCCCTCCCCCCTCCTGCATTTACAACACCACCTCCCTCACGTTGACTGTGTGGAAACACAACAGGGTGTGGCACTACCACCGTCGCACCGCATGACAAAAACACTACCAACGATGCACAACAAACAAACACAATCACGCACACACTCACGCCAGCACTCCAAGAAGGACTATTTGATCTACAGTTCGGTAGCACTGCGTAAATCTAAACAACCTGCCAAACTGAACATTATTAAAAGATCTGATGAATGACCCTTTAAAGCTGTCTTGTTTAACCTGTTTGTAAAATGCTGCCCTGATGATGAGATCGTTTGGGAGTTTTACAGCGATTGACTGTCTGTTAAGTGCACTGCAGTCTGCAGCATTGGTGACTGTAGCCATAGAGATCTCGTTTGTCACACTCAGGTGCTCGCTAGGTACTCTGATGGCAGAACTCTCTAGAGCCCTCTTCCCTGCTGGGGTTTTCCAATTAGTCTGATATCAATCTGCAGTCATTGAGTTGAAAAAATCATGTAATTCCCTTCAATGCCCAGTCTGGTGAATAGTCTTCTTTCTTATTAGATTGAAGTGTGTGTGTGTGTGTGTATGTGTGTGTGTGTGTGTGTGTGTGTGTGTATGTGTGTGTGTGTGTGTGTGTGTGTATGTGTGTGTGTGTATGTGTGTGTGTGTGTGTGTGTGTGTGTGTGTGTGTGTGTGTGTGTGTATGTGTGTGTGTGTGTGTGTGTGTATGTGTGTGTGTGTGTGTGTGTGTATGTGTGTGTGTGTGTGTGTGTGTGTGTGTGTATGTGTGTGTGTGTGTGTGTGTATGTGTGTGTGTGTTTTCCACTTGGCAGAGGAGAGCAATGTAACACCATTCTATGACAGAGGAGGACTGAGATAGGGCGTGGTACATCCACACTTCCCTTCCCCCTTTTCACTACCCCTCTTGTTAGGTGTGTGTGTCTGTGTTTCAGGGAAAGCACATGGCACAGAGAACAAGGAACTGACAAAGAAATGCAAAAAGATACAGTGAATTCTGATAACAAGTTGTATGTTATACTTTTTAACAAACATTTATCGTTTATTAGGTCTTCTGTGAGAGGATGATACACACTGCCAAATTTATTTTTGTTATGTGTGTGTGTAAAATAATAGCCATGCAGTATTGTCAGTCTTTGGTCCCTCTCTATCTGTTCAGTCTGTGAGAGAAGGCCTTTGCTTTGTTGTCTTTAACTGCCTTCAGACTCTGTGATAGCTGTGTTCTGTCATTGCTCAAGCCCCTGGTCAGTGAACTAGTTCCTCAAGCTGTTTCTCGAAAGAGAAGATGCTGGTTGCCTTGTGTTCGCTGCCCTTCCTCAGTGCTGGGTTGTAGTTTATCATGAAATTTGTCCTTACTGCTCACTGAACACAGATTTTCATCTTTTAGCCAAAGTCGTGAGTATTCGAGGCATTGCTTACCCTTAGCAAGCGAGCGTCTATGCATCTGCTGTTTGAAATGTCCCTGCTGAGGTGTCTGTATTTGAGCTGTGCGTGTGTATGTGCAAATGGTGAGGGTGCGGCTCCTCACCTCCCACTGTGTTGCACATTGAATAATTCATGAGGTGTGGCTCACAGATGAAGCAGAAAACACCCAGAGAGAGAGAGAGAGAGAGAGAGAGGGAGAGAGAGAGAGAGAGAGAGAGAGAGAGAGAGAGAGAGAGAGAGAGAGAGAGAGAGAGGTGGATGGAGGATGTAGAGGTGGAGGATGTAGAGAGGTGGAGGACTTAGAGAGGTGGAGGACGTAGAGAGTTGGAGGACGTAGAGAGGTGGAGGACGTAGAGGTGGAGGACGTAGAGAGGTGGAGGACTTAGAGAGATGGAGGACGTAGAGAGGTGGAGGATGTAGAGGTGGAGGACGTAGAGAGGTGGAGGACGTAGAGAGGTGGAGGATGTAGAGGTGGAGGACGTAGAGAGGTGGAGGATGTAGAGGTGGAGGACTTAGAGAGGTGGAGGATGTAGAGGTGGAGGACTTAGAGAGGTGGAGGATGTAGAGAGGTGGAGGACTTAGAGAGGTGGAGGATGTAGAGAGGTGGAGGACTTAGAGAGATGGAGGACGTAGAGAGGTGGAGGATGTAGAGAGGTGGAGGACTTAGAGAGGTGGAGGACATAGAGAGGTGGAGGATGTAGAGAGGTGGAGGACGTAGAGAGGTGGAGGATGTAGAGGTGGAGGATGTAGAGAGGTGGAGAACTTAGAGGTGGAGGACGTAGAGAGGTGGAGGATGTAGAGAGTTGGAGAATGTTGAGAGGTGGAGGACGTAGAGAGGTGGAGGATGTAGAGGTGGAGGATGTAGAGAGATGGAGGACGTAGAGAGATGGAGAATGTAGAGGTGGAGGATGTAGAGAGGTGGAGGACGTAGAGAGATGGAGGATGTAGAGAGGTGGAGGATGTAGAGAGATGGAGGATGTAGAGATTTGGAGGATGTAGAGAGGTGGAGGATGTAGAGAGGTGGAGGATGTAGAGAGATGGAGGACGTAGAGAGATGGAGGACGTAGAGAGGTGGAGGATGTAGAGAGATGGAGGACGTAGAGAGATGGAGGATGTAGAGATTTGGAGGATGTAGAGAGGTGGAGGATGTAGAGAGGTGGAGGATGTAGAGAGATGGAGGACGTAGAGAGATGGAGAACGTAGAGAGGTGGAGGATGTAGAGAGTGGGAGGATGTAGAGAGGTGGAGGACTTAGAGAGGTGGAGGACGTAGAGAGGTGGAGGGCGTAGAGAGGTGGAGGACGTAGAGAGGTGGAGGACGTAGAGGTGGAGGATGTAGAGAGATGGAGGACGTAGAGAGATGGAGAATGTAGAGGTGGAGGATGTAGAGAGGTGGAGGACTTAGAGAGATGGAGGACGTAGAGAGGTGGAGGACGTAGAGAGATGGAGGATATAGAGAGGTGGAGGATGTAGAGGTGGAGGATGTAGAGGTGGAGGACGTAGAGAGGTGGAGGATGTAGAGAGTTGGAGGATGTAGAGAGGTGGATGATGTGGAGGATGTAGAGAGGTGGAGGACATAGAGAGGTGGAGGATGTAGAGAGGTGGAGGATATAGAGAGTTGGAGGACGTAGAGAGGTCGAGGACGTAGAGAGTTGGAGGATGTAGAGAGAGGGGGGACGTAGAGAGTTGGAGGGTGTAGAGAGGTGGAGGACGTAGAGAGTTGGAGAATGTAGAGAGGTGGAGGATGTAGCAGAGAGGAGAGTGCAGGAGAGAGAGAGAAATTGAGTGAGAGATAGAAAGAGTGATGGGGATGAAACGTGGAAATGGGCTATGTGTTGAAGAGAGGGAGGTAGAGAGAGAGAGGTGAGCGGAGAGAGTGAGAGGTAGAATGGGAGGAGGTGGAGATGAATATGGCATGTGGAGATGTAGTAGAAAAGAGAGAGAGGGAGAGATGTAGAAAAGAGGGAAGGAGGTAGAGAGAGCGAATCCAGGAGACCTTCCCTCTTTCACCTTGAGGCACACCTCTTTCATCAGCCCCCATCCTCCCTAATCAAAACCTAATGGAGAGAAAATTATCCCCTCACCTGTGGCTACCAGGGCAACCCCTGAATGCCTAACGGGCATGCACCAACAGATGCTTTCACCTAGCTGCCTCACATCACAGCAGATACCAGCCTCTTGTCTTTCATTTGCACCTGAGTCACACAGGTGACCTAGTGGGATAGTTTTATTTTCCCTTCATCTGTAAATCTGGCAACCCACTCCATATCCCCCACCTGGCAAGCTGAGGCACCAGCAGACCAGTCATTATATGAACCTTTTCATCTGTCAATCTGGCAACCCACTCCATATCCCCCCACATCCCACCACATCCAATTACTGTTCCATCCAACCCCCACATTGTTTCATTGCCAACCTCAAAGACAGATCTGATGGTGAAGAGGGTTAGTTCAAGGATACTCCCTCACCTCCCTTGTAAAAGCCTTGGGCTAGCCCTCTCACCAGACCTAGGTTCAAATAGTATCTGTTTTCTTGCAAATATTCTAGCTGAACTTGATTGGGCTTGATTGGGCTTGCCTGGCGCAATGGATTTAATGGATTAGTCCCAAAAGTGCAAAACTCTCCCACCTGGCACACCAGGCAGTCTCAATCAAACACTCAAAGAATGCTGAAAGAAAACAAATGCTGTTGAATTCAGGTCTGATAAAAACACTCCCTCATCTCTCTGTGTGGTTCCGGTCTGACCTCCCCCACTCTTTTCTTCTCTCCTCTCTTCTTCTCTCTCTTCTCCTCTGCTTCTCCTCTCACCCCTCTCCTATCCTAGTCCAAGTTTTAAAACTTCGCTAGGGTAGGGGGCAGCATTCGGAAATTTGGATGAAAAGCATGCCCAAATTAAACTGCATATAATTAGTAGATTTGGATAGAAAACACTCTACGAGACAATGCATTTCTGATCATAACGCGCCAATTTCAAATTAGGTTTTTAGACATAAAGATGAACTTTATCGAACAAAACACACATTTATTGTCTAACATGGAGACCTGCGAGCGCCATCAGATGAAGATCATCAAAGGTTAGTGATTAATTGAATCGCTATTTCTGACATGGTGTGCTTTCGCAGTAAAGCCTTTTTGAAATCGGATACTGTGGTTGGATTTACAAGAAGTTTATCTTTAAAATGGTGTATAATACTTGTATGTTTGAGGAATTTTAATTATGGGATTTCTGTTGTTTTAAATTTGGCGCCCTGCAATTTCACTGGCTGTTGTCGAGGCGTCCCACTTCTACCAGAGAGGTTAATGACTCCAACCTAAGTGTATGTAAACTTCTGACTTCAACTGTATGTGTGCCCATGCATCTATCAATCCAATGTTATCATGATTTGTTATCAGGGATATTATACTTTAGTAATCCACAATGACCTGGTGATGTGTAAGTCTAATATTTACATTGTCTTCCATATTCCTACAGCTACCGTGTAACCGGAGATTCCTTCAAAACGATTGCCTACAGTTAACGTGTAGGGCACTGCAAGGTTGGGTGACCAGGGCCATCTGGGACTGCCTGCTGGAGGAATTCAGGTGTGTGAAGACTACCTCTGTCCTGCATAACTTCATGAGGATGGACACGAGGACCAGGAGGGGATCTGCATCTCGCCACCATGTGCCAGAGGAGGAGTCTGCTGCTCTGCAGGACGTTTCAAGGATGGGGTCCAACAACGCAGCAGGAGAGGTAGTCAGTGTGCAGGAGATCTTCACCTCCTACTTCTTGGAAGAGGGTGCTGTTCCCTGGCAACACCATAGACTACACTATGCACCACCAGAGGCTCTTTTTAGAGCCATTCACATTGCAATATGAGTATTCTTCCATTTACTTAGCTATGTCAACTGCAGTTATTCAATTCCCAGTTTATCTCCCTTTGATTTCTACTTCTCAGGTGAGGGTGCTGTTTAGGTAAGGGTGTGATGTCTGTACAAAAACCAAACAGGCTATTTTAAATCACTCATATTGAAAAATGTAGAACAATTAGACACCCTATAACCCACACCTACACATTCATGTATCAATCTGATTGATGGATTGTGTTGTGCAGTAAGCAGGCTCAGGTGTATAACTGTGGCTCCTTCCACCTTCAAAGAATAAGAGGGCCAACCATGGAGAATAGTAAGACACTTCATTATTTCTATAACTACGCTATATTGTTTGTCCTCGTGTATCCGTTCATGCTTTTCAGCATAAAGTACTCTGCAGCCACTCAGTCTGGACACCAGGTGAGGCCACACACACAGATTCCTGTTGAACACGGTCTCTTTAACTACCTTCTTTTCTCAATAAGTCTCTCTCCTTCACTTCATCCCTCTCTCATCTTCTCCATAAATCCTCTAGTTTATATCAGCTGTGTCGGTGAACCCCTCCCGCATCTGAACTGGCTACGTAGAGGGCACAGCATGAGCAGAGGTGAGAGGTCACTTGGTCAGGTCAACAGGAAGTATTATTAAGGAGATGCCTCACATTGAAATGCAGATAGAGATTCTGTCGTCCCAGAGATAATGATCCAAGGTCAGTTTTGCATTTCAACTCCTGATGATTACGATGACTGACAGTGTTAGAATAAAAAATAGAAACACAAGGCTTAAACAATGCTATCTCTCTCTCTCCCTCTGCATCTCGTCCGCAGATATGTTTTGATGTGAGAGAAGATGCCAACCCCTAGTCCCGTCATCGCCACCTCGTCCGCTTTTACACCTCTCGCCACCTTCTCTTTCTTCCTCTGTTTTTATGATACACAACAGATGTGCATTGAAGTACAGATTGTGTACAGACTTGTATTTATAATGTTACAATTATAATATTTAGAATGCATGTATTTATAACACTTGGATGATGAACTTCTTTCAATAAAGCGTTTCACATTCTCTACTGGTCTCTCATTTGACGAAATACTACACCTATCCTGTGTTTATCAAATCAATGCAGATGAAGGGCATTAGATATTGAGAAGAACCGGTTTTAGAGTATTTACATGATGCATAGGAAGTGCAGTGTACTGTTTTTTAAATTATATTTCTGTATATATGAATGACAAATCAGCCTTTAACTAGCTAAATCCTGTTTCTAGTCTACTAGTTACAATATGTAACCATTGATGTCCCAGGACAAAAATTGGTACACACTGTTGAAGTGTATAATTGTAATACATACATGCAGATACAGCATCATTCAAAGACTGGAATTTGATACTCCTGGTATTGGATATGACTGAAAAATCATCTCAAAGACATTCATACCTGAATTGCACCTTTATTTGCCAAGGTAGAGTACAGGACCAGTCGCTATATTAAATGTACAGGCTACAATGTGGGGATCTCATACATGGTAATAACTACATGAATATACGACTTGCATCCTTGGCACAAAGTGATATTATATTCTACTCAATCCATAGGCTTCATTAATATCATTCAGACTGTTTTGAAGTTGATACTACTGGCTATGAGAGCTGAGGTTCATAGCTCGGTTCTGAACTTTTAAGTATACCAAACGTTTGGGTCCATACACAGATTGGCTAGATGGGTCCATACGTTTGGGTCCATACACATCCATAGGCATACAGGTATTTATATCCTCCACTGCACAATAAGCAAGAACATAGCTAGCTACGTTATTTTATCTATCTATTTGCATGGCAAATATCAGCAAGGCAAGCTTACAAAATTGCACATTCATTTTGCAGTGAATCCTTTAGCTAGCTAGATTCTTTACATCCACTGTTTCACACGACGACAGCCTGGTTTGCTGTCTGTTTCTTTCCATAAAACTTTAAACAACCAGAATTACAATTTCATACTCATGTCACAACACTCATAAAGCTAGCTGGCTATTGTTAGCTAGTCAGCTAGCTTGCTAAATCACGATTTTCGTAAATTAACTTTATGATAAAAAAATATGCATAATCATTAACTAACATTAACTAACATATTCCTGTCAACTGTACATTTTTTGCAATTTTCAGTCATCATTTGCTGAAGAAAGTCTCCAGCCTTGGGTCGCATAGTGTCAAATTCGTCATGGGAACCACTCAATATGATTGGTCACCGCCTAGCGTTCGCCACTGGTGTTTAAGGTAAAGTTGGTGCAAGTTGATATTTTGCACCGCCCAAAGGTCCCCCGCCCTCTCCGCTTCTCACCGCTTTCCTTCCATTGAAATTAATGTTTCACCGCGCGGCATCCTGTGCTAGTCTATCATGCCCGTCATATCCTCTTCTAACTCCTCTCCTCTATCCCCTCTCCTCTCTCCTCTCTCCTCTCTCATATCCTCTTCTCTCTCCTCTCTCCACTCTCCTCTCCTTTCTCCTTTCCACTCCTATCTCCTCTCTCCAACCTCCTCTCTCCTCCACCCTCCTCCTCTCCTGCCTTCTCCTCTCCTCGCTCCTCTCCTTTCCTCTCTCTTCTCCTCTCATCTCACCTCCTCTCTCATCTCCTCTCCTCTCCTTTCCTGTTCCCTCCCCTTCCCTCCTCCCCTCCTCTCCCCTCCTTTCATCTCCTCTGCCTTTTCTCTCTACTCTCCTCTTCTCCCTCCAATCCCCTCTCCTTTCCAATCTTCTCTTCTCTTCTCCTCTCTCCTATCCTCTCTCCTATCCTCTCTCCTCTCCCTTCTTCCACTCTCCTCTCCTCTCCTCTCCTCTCCTCTCCTCTCCTCTCCTCTCCTCTCCTCTCCTCTCCTCTCCTCTCCTCTCCTCTCCTCTCCTCTCCTCTCTCTCCCCTTCTCCTTTCTTCTCCTCTCCTCTCCCCGCCTCTCCCCTCCTCTCTCCTTTCTCCTCTCCTCTTCTATCCTTTCCCCTATCGAATATCCTTTCTTCTATCCTCTCCTCCCCTTTCTCTCCTCTCCCCTCCTCTGTCCTCACCTCACCTTTCCTCTCCTCTCCCCTCCCCTCGTATCCTTCCCCTCTCCTATATCCTCTATTCTTTCCTCTTCTCCCCTCCTGTCCTCTCCCCTCCTTTGTCCTCACCTCACCTCTCCTCTACTCTCATCTCATCTCTTCTGCCGTCCTCTATCTCCCCTCCTCTCTCTCCCCTCTCTCCCCTTCTCCTTTGTCTTCTCCTCTCCTCTCCCTGCCTCTCCCCTCGTCTCTCCTTTCCTTTCTCCTCTCCTCTTCTATCCTTTCCCCTATCGAATATCCTTTCTTCTATCCTCTCCTCCCCTTTCTCTCCTCTCCCCTCCTCTGTCCTCACCTCACCTTTCCTCTCCTCTCCCCTCCCCTCGTATCCTTCCCCTCTCCTATATCCTCTATTCTTTCCTCTTCTCCCCTCCTGTCCTCTCCCCTCCTTTGTCCTCACCTCACCTCTCCTCTACTCTCATCTCATCTCTTCTGCCGTCCTCTATCTCCCCTCCTCTCTCTCCCCTCTCTCCCCTTCTCCTTTGTCTTCTCCTCTCCTCTCCCTGCCTCTCCCCTCGTCTCTCCTTTCCTTTCTCCTCTCCTCTTCTATCATTTCCCCTATCGAATATCCTTTCTTCTATCCTCTCCTCCCCTTTCTCTCCTCTCCCCTCCTCTGTCCTCACCTCACCTTTCCTCTCCTCTCCCCTCCCCTCGTATCCTTCCCCTCTCCTATATCCTCTATTCTTTCCTCTTCTCCCCTCCTGTCCTCTCCCCTCCTTTGTCCTCACCTCACCTCTCCTCTACTCTCATCTCATCTCTTCTGCCGTCCTCTATCTCCCCTCCTCTCTCTCCCCTCTCTCCCCTTCTCCTTTGTCTTCTCCTCTCCTCTCCCTGCCTCTCCCCTCGTCTCTCCTTTCCTTTCTCCTCTCCTCTTCTATCCTTTCCCCTATCGAATATCCTTTCTTCTATCCTCTCCTCCCCTTTCTCTCCTCTCCCCTCCTCTGTCCTCACCTCACCTTTCCTCTCCTCTCCCCTCCCCTCGTATCCTTCCCCTCTCCTATATCCTCTATTCTTTCCTCTTCTCCCCTCCTGTCCTCTCCCCTCCTTTGTCCTCACCTCACCTCTCCTCTACTCTCATCTCATCTCTTCTGCCGTCCTCTATCTCCCCTCCTCTCTCTCCCCTCTCTCCCCTTCTCCTTTGTCTTCTCCTCTCCTCTCCCTGCCTCTCCCCTCATCTCTCCTTTCCTTTCTCCTCTCCTCTTCTATCCTTTCCCCTATCGAATATCCTTTCTTCTATCCTCTCCTCCCCTTTCTCTCCTCTCCCCTCCTCTGTCCTCACCTCACCTTTCCTCTCCTCTCCCCTCCCCTCCTATCCTTCCCCTCTCCTATATCCTCTCTTCATTCCTCTTCTCCCCTCCTCTCCCCTCCTGTCCTCTCCCCTCCTTTGTCCTCACCTCACATCTCCTCTCCTCTCCTCTCCTTTCCTTTCCCCTCTCCCCTATCCTCGCTTCTTTCCTCTCCTCTCTTCTCCTCTCTCTTCTCCTTTCATCTTTCCTCTGTCTTCTCTTCTCCTTTCCTTTCCTCTCTCCTCTTATCTTTTCTCCTCTTCACACTCTTCTCCCCTCTCTCCTCTCCTCTCCCTCTCCTCTCCTCTCATCTCCTCTTTCTCCCTTCCTCTCAACTTCTCTCCCCTCCTCTGTCCTCACCTCACCTTTCTTGCTCTTATCCTGTGTGTGTGTATGTGTGTGTGTGTGTGTGTGTAGGGGGTTGTTCAGAGCCTTTTGCCCAGTGTAGCATGATAATGGCTGTCAGGCAGAGTTCTGGGACCAGTGGTCTCTCTGCTCTGTTCAGGAGAAAATGTGTGGAGCCTACATTATTCAGTACCAGCCCAACCCAAGATGGAGCTGGAGCTGGGCACGCAGTATAAAATACAATGATGGGGGCATGGGAGTAGTACCTGTTTTAAATTCATTATGATGAAGCATGAGGACCTAAATAGACTTCATGGTTGGTGATCTTGGGTTTGGACTGTACTGTGAAGGACAAAGTCTGATATAGTGGGTTAAATGGTTCCGTACCAGCCTTAGTTTGTCAACTTAAGTTTTTGCAGAATTCAAATTCCTCTCTCTCCTTCTCGCTCTATAGTTCTGTCTCTCTGTTCCCTCCCACACACCAGGCAGCCGATCCCCGTCCTCACTGCCACGGATTCTTCAGAACACCAATGTCTATCTCCCCAGTCTCTTTATTAGTCTGAATAATGCATCTAAAATGAAAAAGGCCCCTCGCTACATCAGTGCACCGCACGACATCACAGAACCGCGACACAACACAGTTTACAGATTTGGGTATTGGGACTTTTTCATTCCAAACCACTTACATTTGAAGTTTCTCAGTTTGTTTTTTACCTTGTTTCTTGTGTTTCCTTATCGAAGTTGGAAGTATTTTATTCCTGTATTCAGTCTTTGTCCGTGTTAGCCATTTTGCTCCACTATCATGTCATGACAGACAGTGACTTGCTAAAATGTGTAAAAAGACTAAAGTCCAGGTTCCCTTTGGGTTTTAACAAAACCTTGTTCCTGTTCAATCTAACAACAATGTAACAACATTGTTATTGCTGCTTTGTTGAAATGACATCCTGGAGTTTATGATGGCTATTGTCCCTCATTCACTTTAGATAGCTCTCTCACACACACACACACACACACACACACACACACACACACACACACACACACACACACACACACACACACACACACACACACACACACACACACACACACACACACACTCTTTCGATAGCTCATTTTAAACAGGGCCTTTGTATTCTCTAGTGACAGTGTCTAAAGATAATGGTTTATTGGCCCTCCTCCTTGCTTGATTGACAGCTGCTGTGAGGACGAGATAAGTGGGAGAGACTGGAATAAACGTTTAAAAGGTCACAGCATTGCTACTTAGAGCCTTTCTCTATGGAAAACCTGGAGTCGATGAGGAATCAATACTGTGTGTATTAAAACACTATCACTGAATTAGTTTAAAAAATGTATCTGTGAGAATTATTATTGGTTTTTATGAGTTTGTTTTAGTGTAGGTTAATTATGTTCTTTCAAATCCGGATCTTTTTCATGGTGTAATGAGTCACCACACGTCAAGTACTAATTCTTTGTAATAACATCTGACCCAGTGTAGGTGGTTCTGTGATGTTTCTACAGTATGTGGGTCGACTAATAATCAGTCAGGTTTTCAAAGGCAGCTTTTTATCCAGACACTCTGCTTTTACCAGACACTCTGCTTTTACCAGACACTCTGCTTTTACCAGACACTCTGCTTTTACCAGACACTCTGCTTTTACCAGACACTCTGCTTTTACCAGACATTCTGCTTTTACCAGACACTCTGCTTTTACCAGACACTCTGCTTTTACCAGACACTCTGCTTTTACCAGACACTCTGCTTTTACCAGACACTCTGCTTTTACCAGACACTCTGCTTTTACCAGACACTCTGCTTTTACCAGACACTCTGCTTTTACCAGACACTCTGCTTTTACCAGACACTCTGCTTTTACCAGACACTCTGCTTTTACCAGAAACTTTACCAGACACTCTGCTTTTACCAGAAACTCTGCTTTCACCAGACACTCTGCTTTTACCAGACACTCTGCTTTCACCAGACACTCTGCTTTTACCAGACACTCTGCTTTTACCAGAAACTCTGCTTTCACCAGACACTCTGCTTTTTACCAGACACTCTGCTTTTACCAGACACTCTGCTTTTACCAGACACTCTGCTTTTACCAGACACTCTGCTTTTACCAGACACTCTGCTTTTACCAGACACTCTGCTTTTACCAGACACTCTGCTTTTACAGACACTCTGCTTTCACCAGACACTCTGCTTTTACCAGAAACTCTGCTTTTACCAGACACTCTGCTTTTACCAGACACTGTACCAGACACTCTGCTTTTACCAGACACTCTGCTTTTACCAGACACTGTACCAGACACTCTGCTTTTACCAGACACTCTGCTTTTACCAGACACTCTGCTTTTACCAGACACTGTACCAGACACTCTGCTTTTACCAGACACTCTGCTTTTACCAGACACTCTGCTTTTACCAGACACTCTGCTTTCACCAGACACTCTGCTTTTACCAGACACTGTACCAGACACTCTGCTTTTACCAGACACTTGCTTTTACCAGACACTCTGCTTTTACCAGACACTCTGCTTTTGCTTTTACCAGACACTCTGCTTTTACCAGGACACTCTGTTTTACCAGACACTGTACCAGACACTCTGCTTTTACCAGACACTCTGCTTTTACCAGACACTCTGCTTTTACCAGACACTCTGCTTTCACCAGACACTCTGCTTTTACCAGACACTGTACCAGACACTCTGCTTTTACCAGACACTCTGCTTTTACCAGACACTCTGCTTTTACCAGACACTCTGCTTTTACCAGACACTCTGCTTTTACCAGACAATCTGCTTTTACCAGACACTCTGCTTTTACCAGGACACTCTGCTTTTACCAGACACTGTACCAGACACTCTGCTTTTACCAGACACTCTGCTTTTACCAGACACTCTGCTTTTACCAGACCTCTTTACCAGACACTCTGCTTTTTACCAGACACTCTGCTTTTACCAGACACTCTGCTTTTACCAGACACTCTGCTTTATCCAGACACTCTGCTTTTACCAGACACTCTGCTTTTTACCAGACACTCTGCTTTTACCAGACACTCTGCTTTTACCAGACACTCTGCTTTTACCAGACACTCTGCTTTTATCCAGACACTCTGCTTTTACCAGACACTCTGCTTTTACCAGACACTCTGCTTTTACCAGACACTCTGCTTTTACCAGACACTCTGCTTTTACCAGACACTCTGCTTTTACCAGACACTGTACCAGACACTCTGCTTTTACCAGACACTCTGCTTTTACCAGACACTCTGCTTTTACCAGACACTCTGCTTTCACCAGACACTCTGCTTTTACCAGACACTGTACCAGACACTCTGCTTTTACCAGACACTCTGCTTTTACCAGACACTCTGCTTTTACCAGACACTCTGCTTTTACCAGACACTCTGCTTTTACCAGACAATCTGCTTTTACCAGACACTCTGCTTTTACCAGACACTCTGCTTTTACCAGACACTGTACCAGACACTCTGCTTTTACCAGACACTCTGCTTTTACCAGACACTCTGCTTTTATCCAGACACTCTGCTTTTACCAGACACTCTGCTTTTACCAGACACTCTGCTTTTACCAGACACTCTGCTTTTACCAGACACTCTGCTTTTACCAGACACTCTGCTTTTACCAGACACTCTGCTTTCACCAGACACTCTGCTTTTACCAGACACTCTGCTTTTACCAGACACTCTGCTTTTATCCAGACACTCTGCTTTTTACCAGACACTCTGCTTTTACCAGACACTCTGCTTTTACCAGACACTCTGCTTTACCAGACACTCTGCTTTTATCCAGACACTCTGCTTTTACCAGACACTCTGCTTTTACCAGACACTCTGCTTTTACCAGACACTCTGCTTTTACCAGACACTCTGCTTTTACCAGACACTGTACCAGACACTCTGCTTTTACCAGACACTCTGCTTTTACCAGACACTCTGCTTTCACCAGACACTCTGCTTTTACCAGACACTGTACCAGACACTCTGCTTTTACCAGACACTCTGCTTTTACCAGACACTCTGCTTTTACCAGACACTCTGCTTTTACCAGACACTCTGCTTTTACCAGACAATCTGCTTTTACCAGACACTCTGCTTTTACCAGACACTCTGCTTTTACCAGACACTGTACCAGACACTCTGCTTTTACCAGACACTCTGCTTTTACCAGACACTCTGCTTTTATCCAGACACTCTGCTTTTACCAGACACTCTGCTTTTACCAGACACTCTGCTTTTACCAGACACTCTGCTTTTACCAGACACTCTGCTTTTACCAGACACTCTGCTTTTACCAGACACTCTGCTTTTACCAGACACTCTGCTTTTACCAGACACTCTGCTTTTATCCAGACACTCTGCTTTTACCAGACACTCTGCTTTTACCAGACACTCTGCTTTTACCAGACACTCTGCTTTTACCAGAAACTCTGCTTTTACCAGAAACTCTGCTTTTACCAGAAACTCTGCTTTTACCAGACACTCTGCTTTTACCAGAAACTCTCCTTTTACCAGACACTCTGCTTTTACCAGAAACTCTCCTTTTACCAGACACTCAGCTTTTACCAGACACTCTGCTTTTACCAGACACTCTGCTTTTACCAGACACTGTACCAGACACTCTGCTTTTACCAGACACTCTGCTTTTACCAGACACTCTGCTTTTACCAGACACTCTGCTTTTACCAGACACTGTACCAGACACTCTGCTTTTACCAGACACTCTGCTTTTACCAGACACTCTGCTTTTACCAGACACTCTGCTTTTACCAGACACTCTGCTTTTACCAGACACTCTGCTTTTACCAGAAACTCTGCTTTTACCAGACACTCTGCTTTTACCAGACACTCTGCTTTTACCAGACACTCTGCTTTTACCAGACACTGTACCAGACACTCTGCTTTTACCAGACACTCTGCTTTTACCAGACACTGTACCAGACACTCTGCTTTTACCAGACACTCTGCTTTTACCAGACACTCTGCTTTTACCAGACACTCTGCTTTTACCAGACACTCTGCTTTTACCAGACACTCTGCTTTTACCAGACACTCTGCTTTTACCAGACACTCTGCTTTTACCAGACACTCTGCTTTTACCAGACACTCTGCTTTTACCAGAAATTTTCCCAGAAACTCTTCTTTCACCAGCTAGGGTTTAGAATCCCATGTTATTCCCTGGAGAAACCTAGTTCAGTGTAAAAGGGGCTACAGAAACTGACACCTCTCAGGTGGAGAGCTGAACAGACAGTAGGCTCTCCACCCCACTGTCCCACGGGACTATAGGGCTTAAGCCCTTGCCCTACCCAGCTTTGTGGAGGTGGGTCACGGGATCCACAATCCACGTCAACCAGGAAACTTTCAAAGGGGGGTAGGTTGCTGTTGATCCTAACCCAGCGAAGTGGCACTTTCGGTGGGGTCGCTGAGTGATGGGTGGAGGGTCTCTGTATGTCATGGCTGGCTGGTCCGGGGACAAAAATCGAATCAGTCCTCCATGGCTGTTACAAACACACAAACACACACATACACACTGTTACGTTACCCAGTTTCTGGGTTGTGGTTTGTTATGTGTGTTTCAGGATGGCTTCCTGAAATCCCCCAAGCAGCCGATTGGTCGACTCCATGGCTAATTGGAGCTGACCCCGCCCCCTCGTCAAGATGCAGCTGTCTCCAAATTCCCATTCCTTCTGAAGCTATATAAAAGCCAGTGTTCTGTTCAGAAGAGAGATCATTGCTGGGAGGTCATTGCAGAGATATAGATTGCAGAAAGATCATTGCTGAGAGAGGAGGCTGATGGCTGAGGGTGATATGCTGTCTTGGTTGTTCTCAGAGGGAGATGATTAGTGTGTCCTGTATTGGTTGAGTGAGAGAGCTGATTGGTTATGTCTGTGTGTCAGTAGGACGCAGTGTTTTGATTATTGAATTAGTTTGTGTTATTCTGTTTCAGTTGTTCCCAGGGGGGAAGGAGAAGGCACCTACCCGTAGTATATTCACTGTCTAGGCACACTAGGTAAGACCTGGGCGGACCACCCCCTGTATTTTGGTTAGGGCACCAGGTGGGGCTAAATTAGGTAAGTAGTGGTTAGGCAGGTAAGATAGGAGAGGGGGCTTTGATATTGACTTTCTTTGCTTTGGTTTTGTCCAACCCCTTTCCCCCATATTACTGTGTGAAGGAATACATTCCTTGTAAACGGGTACCACTCTCTCTGCCTTTGTCCTCCTTACTCGCACCTACAGTCCGCACCTCTTTCACTTCACAGAGAGTTGAGTTGTAGCAGGGTGTTGCGTTCCCTCTTCATAGAGGCGTGCGTAACACATATACACACACACACACACGCATTCATGCACGCATGCACACACACACGCTCTGCCTACTGCAAAGGAGTCATCTGGGACATCTCTTCATTTTGGCTTACTATTCAATTTATTACAGAAGACGTATTACTTTTCTGGCTTCTGCTGCCTGTGCTGCTGCATGGGCCAAAAGTAACTCATCATCCCCAGTCCACACACACATGCTGGAGGATATGTGTGTGTGTGTGTGTGTTTGCAGCATCTGGTTTGTCGTAGTAACAGGGGAGGTGGAAGGGGTGGAGGGTGAAGAAGGTGGGGACATTGAAGGAGAGGGGGGGGGGGGGGGGGGGGGGGAGGCTGAAGGAGAGGGGGAGGGAGGAGGGGAGGTTGAAGGAGAGGGGGAGGGAGGAGGGGAGGTTGAAGGAGAGGGGGAGGGAGGAGGGGAGGTTGAAGGAGAGGGGGAGGTGGGGAGGTTGAAAGAGTGGGGGAGGTGGGGAGATTGAAGGAAAGGGGGGGGGGTGGGGAGGTTGAAGGAGTGGGGGAGGTGGGGAGGTTGAAGGAGAGGGGGGGTGGGGAGGATGAACGAGAGGGGGGGGTTGAAGGAGAGGGAGAAGTGGGGAGGTTGAAGAAGAGGGGGAGGTGGGGAGGTTGAAGGAGAGGAGGAGGAGGGGAGGTTGAAGGAGATTGAAGGAGAGGGGGAGGAGGGGTTGTCCCTAGTGACCAGCCATCCTATGTAAACAGTGTGACTGTCAAAACAGCCCATCCTTCATGTCACACATACATACACACATACACACATACACACATACACACACACATACACACATACACACATACACGAACACAAACACACACTCACCTTTGTCTGTCCGAGCTGTCCTGTCTCCCTCCCTCCCTCTGCGGCCACATATCTGTTGAGAATGCACATATGCTCACACACAGACAGTGGGCTTTCAAACACATTGCATCACAGTTTAATTTCCGCCTCAGGTATGAATGGCTCGAAATACAGCTCTGGAAAATCCCTATGTTTCTTCTAATATGTGAGCAATACATTACAGTAACAGTAATACAATGCCACAGACAGAATGAGACAGAAAAGGCTTTTTTGTATTTATGAAATGGGAAAATCACGCCTCCGAAACGCCCAGTTATACAGAAATATAGTTGGTGTTCGCCCCGAATGGCACCCTATTCCCTAAGTAGTGCCCTCAAAAGTAGTGCACTACATAGGGAATAGGGTAAAGTAGTGCACTACATAGGGAATAGGGTAAAGTAGTGCACTACATAGGGAATAGGGTAAAGTAGTGCACTACATAGGGAATAGGGTAAAGTAGTGCACTACATAGGGAATAGGGTAAAGTAGTGCACTACATAGGGAATAGGGTAAAGTAGTGCACTACATAGGGAATAGGGTAAAGTAGTGCACTACATAGGGAATAGGGTAAAGTAGTGCACTACACAGGGAATAGGGTAAAGTAGTGCACTACATAGGGAATAGGGTAAAGTAGTGCACTACATAGGGAATAGGGTAAAGTAGTGCACTACATAGGGAATAGGGTAAAGTAGTGCACTACACAGGGAATAGGGTAAAGTAGTGCACTACATAGGGAATAGGGTAAAGTAGTGCACTACATAGGGAATAGGGTAAAGTAGTGCACTACATAGGGAATAGGGTAAAGTAGTGCACTACATAGGGAATAGGGTAAAGTAGTGCACTACACAGGGAATAGGGTACCATTTGTTCTGAGGACTTTTCTCCTTTTCTCTTCTCTTCTTTTTACTCATCCAATCCAATTCCACATTCATTCAGTATCATCACATAATTCAAACCGATTATTTTTTCACACTTCAACCTTTTCTCAATTTGGCACTCAAAGCTAAGAGGAAAGAAGCCTCAAATAGATGAATACAGATTCAGCTGAGAAACATTTCACGGCGAGAGGTAACATTACGAACAACGATAATAAGTGGCGAGAGCGTGAGAGAGAGAGACTGTGGCTCTGGACTAATTAAACAGTTTGCAACTCTCATTCGATTAGAGGTTAACAGTATATGTAAATTAATGAAATTTTGTCTACTCTACGATCTTCTCAAAACGCTAAGTCAGAACGATTAGCATGTTATTTGCATATCCCCTAGTGATGATGGACACTCCGTATGTCAAAATGAAGCTCTACGGGGGATTTAATGAGGCAGAGGAGACAGTTACAGTGAGAGCCAGGGCATATTTCACATTTAACACTGAAGTTGGCATCCATCTTGGCTCTCAAAGCCTGGTTGGAGCAGCAGTTTCAGGGAAGAGTTAGGAATCTCTCTATCTGTCTGGTAAACTGGCTTGGTGGTGTGGGTATGAGATCCTCTGTGTCAGCTCTTCATCTCCTGACTACCACCCACGCACTCACTGTTTTGTAAACTGCACCTCTGCAAATGTGAGGAAGACTTGGCAAAACCTTCATTCTCTAAATTGAAAAGTATTCCAATAATGCCCTTTATTTCAAGTGAGCAAGATTTTCAGCCGGTCAAGATGATGACTATTTAGTGATTGAGCACTCGTTAAAATACATTAGTAGTGAGAGATGATGATTTCAAATCGCTTATCATCGTTTATCATTCTACCTGTCACTCTCATACCCTGCAGAGTCACTGAGCTGGCATTGCTTGCTCCAGCCAGCCTGCTATCCTGGCTATCCAACCTGCCCTACCCTATACACAGGCAGACAGACACCGCGGACAGACAGGCAGACAGGCACACGGACGGACGGGCAGGCGGACAGACGGACAGACGGACAGGCGGGCAGGCAGACAGTGATATATCACCCCTCCCTGACTGCACCACCTGCTGACAGAACAAACCCTCTCTAAGCTACATTTGATTTAATACCAGATCCTGCTTTATCCAATGCTCCGCTGCTCACTAATTATAGGGGCTTGGCATAGTATAGAACACTTCACAAGCACACACACCTCCACCCTATCCAATGGCATGACTGTGATTCGCTTTGCTGCAGATGCCTGGTAAATATTTTAGCATCAAAACACCACCACTCAGCCATTCCCTAAATTGCCCTTCAACAGAAGAAGTTAAACAGATAGCTCTGCCCAGGCCACTAGTCAGCCAGCCAGACATACATTTATTTTTATTTTTTATTTTTTTACAAGCAATTACTTATTTAATGACTGTCTACAGAACATTGAGATAATGGAATGCTAGCGTCTTGTCTAATTAATCAATATCGGTTTATGGGTGTACAGAGATAGTGAATACCTTCTATCCCCTGGATCCCTTAGGACCGACAGCCATAGGCTGAGTTATACTGCTGTCAGCACTTAGAGGGAGAGGAGAGGAGAGGAGGGGAGAGGAGAGGAGGAGAGGAGAGGAGAGGGGAGGGGAGGGGAGGGGAGGGGAGAGGAGAGGAGAGGAGAGGAGAGGAGAGGAGAGGAGAGGAGAGGAGAGGAGAGGAGAGGAGAGGAGAGGAGAGGAGAGGAGAGGAGAGGAGAGGAGAGGAGAGGAGAGGAGAGGAGAGGAGAGGAGAGGAGAGGAGAACTTGGCAGGACATTATCCGTGTTTTATGGACAGGCTCACTGGCTTTAGAAAATCTCTCAAAACCTAAATTTATGTTTCTGTGGCCAAAAATAGACAGTATAATTAAATGATGCTCTCCACTCTAATCTGGAGAGAATCTTTAATGGATTTCATTACAGGGGTGTCAGGGTTCATATCTGTCTCTTCAGTGTGGGTGGGAGTGAAAACTACAGAAGGACCCTCTTTCATCATGAGGGTCTTTCATGATTTCAGCACTGCTGTGCAGGGAGGGAGGGAGGGAGGGAGGGAGGGAGGGAGGGAGGGAGACTTGATAGTTAGGGAGAGATATCGAGTAAAAGTGGATGAACATTCACAAAGTCTATTAATGAATACCAGCAGTGCTGTGTGTGTGTGTGTGTGTGTGTGTGTGTGTGTGTGTGTTCTCCATCAACTCTAGAGGGCTTACACAGCCCCTAGCTCCCTCTCCCCTCTAACTTTGCACAGAGCTTCATCTGCAGCTACCTGACATGGAAGTAGACAGATACACAGTTCCTGATTCCTCCGTGACAGATCTCCATAGAGCCTCATATGTGTGCAGTTGTTTAGTCAGCTTGTCATTACCGTAAAATATGGCCTTAAATTAGTATTAACAACTGATATCCTATTTTTACACCCTCAGTTTGTTTGCCTTCATTGGACATATGCAGTGTTTTTGTCCAACCCGTAACACGGCATAATGCTTGTCATTACCGTTGCAAATGGACTTAAACAACCACATTTTTCATTCATCATATTTGCAATAAAATACGTTGACTTAAACAATGTCATTTTTCAGTGCAGTGGTTTTGTCAAACCCGTAACAAATGGATTCCACATAACAACATAATATAAACAACATCTGTCTCTATTTCTCTCCACTCACTTCCCTCTCTAAGGTACAGGAACACATGATTAATACCAGCATTACCATTAAGTCAGACCCGGTGACATTTCCCCAGAACAAATTCACTGTTGGTTAGAGAGTAATGGCTCCATTAACTGTTGGCCTTCTGCCTCTGCTGTTGGTGTTAGCCAAGCCATTGGAGGGAATCGAAGGGTGATAAATTCATTCAACGTTACGGTTCTGAATGATGCCTCATAATTGCCTTCCACTCACGTGTGACTGGCAGGTTAGATGGAGAAAGACCCACTTCCTGAAAAATCCCCTATTGTGATTCTGTGGGGATTGTGTATATGTATGTGTGTGTGTGTGTGTGCGCCCGTGTGTGTGTGTGTGCCTGCGTGTGCGTTTCTGAAGGTTAAAATAGACATTCCCATTGGCAGGTAAGGGCACAGGAGAGATAGTGATGGTGATAATGTAGCAGCACTCAATACATTTTCTCTCAGTCACACACCTGGCATCAAGAGACAGACCTCCTACAAAGACAAACAACACAGACAGACAGACAGACAGACAGACAGACAGACAGACAGACAGACAGACAGACAGACAGACAGACAGACAGACAGACAGACAGACAGACAGACAGACAGACAGACAGACAGACAGACAGACAGACAGACAGACAGACAGACAGACAGACAGACAGACAGACAGACAGACAGACAGACAGACAGACAGACAGACAGACAGACAGACAGACAGACAGACAGACAGACAGACAGACAGACAGACAGACAGACAGACAGACAGACAGACAGACAGACAGACAGACAGACAGACAGAACAGACAGACAGTGTGTTTAGCATTTTGATAGACTGTCCTGTTTACAAGAGAGTTGTAACAGACTCATAGGACCAGCTAGTACAAGCTTTGTCCATTTGCAGGTATTACTTTGCGCTCTCTCTCTCTCTCTCTCTCTCTATCTATCTCTCTCTCTCTCTCTCTCTCTCTCTCCTCTATCCCTCTTTCTCTCTCTCTCTCTCCCTCTCTCTCTCTCTCTCTCTCTCTCTCTCCTCTATCCCTCTTTCTCTCCCTCTCTCTCTCTCTCTCTCTCTTGCTCTCCTCTATCCCTCTTACTCTCTCTCTCTCTCTCTCTCTCTCTCTCTCTCTCTCTCTCTTGCTCTCATCTATCCCTCTTTCTCTCTCTCTCTCTCTCTCTCTCTCTCTCTCTCTCTCTCTCTCTCTCTCTCTCCTCTATCCCTCTTTCTCTCCCTCTCTCTCTCTTGCTCTCCTCTATCCCTCTCTCACTCTCTCCCTTCATCCCTACCTCCCTCCCTCCCTCTCTGTCTCTCTCTCTCTCTCTCTCTCTAAGACCTCTGCAGGAACATGTATGCAGTTTTGGGGAAACATGCATCACACACACTAGCACACACAATTGAATGGAACTGCAATAGGTGTGGCCACCTTTCCTGACCAAATCATATCAGCCCCTATTTTGTTAGATTTTAGTATTCTCCCTTGCCCTTTAGTTAAAAGTTGGATACTACAATGGCAAGGTTTAATTATATTCTGTGTCATCTCATTTAATCATATCTTTCATGTATTTTGTCTGATCTTGTCTCTGAGCAGTGCTACAGTATTGCAGGGGAATCAGCAGCAGAGAATAGGATTTCTCCAGCACCAGTGATGTATCAATTCTCAACGGGAAGATATAGGGCGGGTTCCATCATGTGGGTTTCACACTACACACACACACACACACACACACACACACACACACACACACACACACACACACACACACACACACACACACACACACACACACACACACACACACACACACACACACACACACACACACACCTACCCACGCAGTGTGTGTGCTCTGTGCCTAACAGATGCCCTAGGGTGGGACAACACAGTGCTCAGTCAGTGACACTTTGATACGAAAACAGATTTATCTCTCAATTAAACACACCTCTGGTGTAATCGTTATCTCTGCAGCACACCAAACTGCAGTGCAACTCCGTATGGGTGTGTCTCTATCTCTGCCATCACGCCAGCTAGAATCTGACTGTGGCCCATTTGTGGAATCAACACGGGTGTGCTGAAGACTGTAGAGTACAAATAATGTGATTGCTTGTACTGTATAGTGATTTGGAAGCAGGTTAGCTTTTTTCATCATTGATCTTGTTCCGCAGGCAGCTCAGCAGAGTCGTCACTTGCTACCACAGCCATAAAGTGATCAAATCTGATTTTAAACCTAACCTTAACCCTAACCTTAACCACACTACTAACCCTAACCTTAAACTAAGACAAAAAAAAATGTTTTCATACATTTTTACAATATAGCCAATTTTGACTTTGCAGCTGGCCTATCTAAGCAAAAATCGGTCAGTTCTGCCTCCAGGACATGACAACCTGCCATTTGGTTGCATGGAAAATAGTCGCTAGCTAGAATCTCAATGTGTCAGAGCTACAGTTATTCCCTACATCCAGTCGTTTAGCTTCATAGAATATACCGTGTGGAGACTAATCGTTCCCAGATTGTGAGGGGAAACGGTTGAATAAAGCATATTCCAAAAGCAGGCGATGTTCTTATTCTCTATTTGTATCCCGATGCTTTAAGTGAAAAGCTCACAAACACGGCTTTGAAAAAATCTCCTCTGATGGAGCAGTGCTATTAATAACCTGAGAGAACCTCTGAGAGCTGCTTGTCCTCTAGTTCAGATACAGCAAGTACTAGGAATGTGGTGCAGTGCCTTGGCACACACACACACACACACACACACACACACACACACACACACACACACACACACACACACACACACACACACACACACACACACACACACACACACACACACACACACACACACACACACACACACAACCCCCTCTTCCTACCCCCCCACTCACACCTTGGCTCATACACACACCTCCTGAGAGAGGTCTGGAGAAGGGTAGGGTCCCCCTCCGTCTCCTCCACCTCCTCCACCCTTCCACCTGTTTAACAGCTGGGCTACTATACCACTAAGGGGATGACTGCCTAAGCCGGCCAAAAGTCAGCTGGGCTGATGTAATTAAGCTGTGAGCCAGTTAATTGTAATTAAGCCATGAAATCTTGTCGTTGCAGATGTTAGTGCTTTCTGTACATTGATAACTCCACATAGGCCTGCCTACTGAAACTTAACCATTCTTACACGTAAATCAGCTTTCTTGCTATATTCAATACGATTTTTTAAGGTAGAAAAAAATAATTTTGAGAAAATCAGGTGTCTCCTGACAGAAATGATAAATGAGACCATTAAAAAAATGTATTTCCTTTGCCTTATTTCTGCCTTTTCAATCTTGAAGAGATTCTCTGAAGAGACAGGAAGTTCAAAATCCGTTCTATTATTTATTCTGTCTGATACACCCACATATCAATCCGTTCCATCTCTGAGGTATGAAATCCGCCTCCAACGCAGTCGAGTCCCCCCCGGAAGTGTTACTGCACTCCACAGAACACCTTGTCACTTCGGGTTATCGTCACCTACTGTGGCGTTTATTTCCAAAGTGTTCTTTTCCCCTGACCGGTGCGGCTTGGTTAGGTCCGTTCATTTTGTCGCTTTTTTTCGTCCCTTCTCTCAAAGTGCCAATCACCCTAGGCGGTTGTAGGATTGTTGGAGTGCAACCTTGAGTCATTGTTGATTTAACCTGGCCAGTCGTCGTTGATTTATAATAAATGCTGTACCCTGCTTGTAGTGAGATGAGTGAGTGAGATTTGATGGAATATTTAGCTGGGAGTATGAATGACTAGCTTGAGTGAGGTGGAGTAGTCGCAACATTTATATATTTTTTTATAATAGGAGGCCCTCCATATTATTATTGAGCATAGATATCAATATATTGTCAACCTTGAGTTATCAATAATTGTCAGTCACCACCACCATTTTGCAATGTCATGTTGTCTCTTTCCTCCCTCTAATGTTGGATTCCTCTGATATAGATTGTACTCTACATTTTCAGCACTGCCATGCAACATAATCTCTCTGATGTCCAGGACTATTTTATGCTCCATTTTGCAATGTCACCGGCGTCAGGATACTCCCCATTGGACGGGGTTGTTTTTCCTGTGATGCACCCTAAAAAAAATAACGAGTCCCATCTGAATAGAGATTAAACATCTCTCTGTTTCCCCTCCCAGTTTACACTGGAAATCCTGAGCAGTAATTACAACTAGAGTCAAAGACATTTGCTGAGACAAAGAGGCCTAATCGTTAAAGGAAAGCTTTCAAATGTAAATGTTTTATTTGTACGCAGCTCAAGGTCTCTGTGTTGTAGTCTGAGAAGGTTCCTGGAGTTTTGTGGGAATACTAAGATGGTAGAATATAGCCAAACACTGGAGTGGAGGAACGTTTGTATAGAGTTGTATATTCTAAGGGAGACAATGGATTGGTTTGCCATGTGTATTCAGAATGCACCCACAGGGATGGTTAGTATCCAGAAACGTATCCACATCCAAATTATAGACAGCAACCATATCAAGAGTCCTGCATCTCAAACTCATACTTTCATATGGGCAGAAAACAAACAAAAAATTCTAACTCTTCCGATTTCCTGGAAGGCAAACTGGCGTTCGATCTGTTGGAAAACTTAGTCCTCCATTTGAAGTGCATCTCAGGAGCATCCTAGAGGAACTAGAGGAACCCTGATGAGCTCTATCTGCCTCCAGGACTCTGCTGCTGCAGATGGCTAAGAAAGTGTCCTTGCTGATTGAGGTTGGAGTCCGTCTTTTAAGAGTTGAGTCTTAAAGTGTCTCTCTTTTAACATCTCCTGAAAACGTTCTTCTGTTCTGCTGTGTGCTGTGAGAGGCTGCTTGAGGTACAGTATTGTGAAATTATTCAAGAACACGATTGTTCTCAATTCTCTCTCTCTCTGCCAGGCCTGAGGGGAGTTGGGGGCGAAATCTCATTCTTTCACTGTTTCTTTGATCAGCAGCCTTTGAGTGAAGTGGATTCTGGTTAAATGTCTTTCCCTCAATAGCATTTTGCAACAGTCTCCCACATGAAAAAATACTCCCTGTATTTACTGTAGTGTTTCTGCAGACTGAGGTCTTGATAAAAGAATGTACATGATGAAAGATAACAATAAAACAATTCCACTCTGGAACCTTATAACGGTATGAAATTGATTAGAATCATAAAATTATCATCTGAGGATGTGTGCAGTTTTAGTCGGAACTAGGTTGAACAATGCATCTGTATCGGGAAAAAACACAGACTGTCTGAGCAAGGCGTAGCTTAGGATTTGAACTTGTGTGTGGGTGCCTTGGAAAATACAGAAGAACAATTCAAACTGTGTTTGAACCGGCCTGGCTAGGCCTCGGAGGAACCTATGAGAGCATAGGGAGTACTTCTCAAGGTTTCCCTAATCTCGGGGGAATGGAACTGTCGGCTGGGCAGTGATACACAGTGGTGAGGACTATGGAGATAAAACTCACCTACGGTTTGTGTGGAAGTATGTGCGTAGGATACCTACTGTTTGTGTGGAAGTATGTGTGTAGGATACCTACTGTTTGTGTGGAAGTATGTGTGTAGGATACCTACTGTTTGTGTGGAAGTATGTGCGTAGGATACCTACTGTTTGTGTGGATGTATGTGTGTAGGATACCTACTGTTTGTGTGGTAGTATGTGCGTAGGATACCTACTGTTTGTGTGGAAGTATGTGTGTAGGATATCTACTGTTTGTGTGGAAGTATGTGCGTAGGATACCTACTGTTTGTGTGGAAGTATGTGCGTAGGATACCTACTGTTTGTGTGGAAGTATGTGCGTAGGATACCTACTGTTTGTGTGGAAGTATGTGCGTAGGATACCTACTGTTTGTGTGGTAGTATGTGCGTAGGATACCTACTGTTTGTGTGGAAGTATGTGCATAGGATACCTACTGTTTGTGTGGTAGTATGTGTGTAGGATACCTACTGTTTGTGTGGAAGTATGTGCGTAGGATACCTACTGTTTGTGTGGAAGTATGTGTGTAGGATACCTACTGTTTGTGTGGAAGTATGTGCGTAGGATACCTACTGTTTGTGTGGTAGTATGTGCGTAGGATACCTACTGTTTGTGTGGAAGTATGTGTGTAGGATACCTACTGTTTGTGTGGAAGTATGTGTGTAGAATATCTACTGTTTGTGTGGAAGTATGTGTGTAGGATACCTACTGTTTGTGTGGAAGTATGTGCGTAGGATACCTACTGTTTTGTGGAAGTATGTGTGTAGGATACCTACTGTTTGTGTGGAAGTATGTGTGTAGGATACCTACTGTTTGTGTGGTAGTATGTGTGTAGGATACCTACTGTTTGTGTGGAAGTATGTGTGTAGGATACCTACTGTTTGTGTGGAAGTATGTGTGTAGGATACCTACTGTTTGTGTGGTAGTATGTGTGTAGGATACCTACTGTTTGCGTGGAAGTATGTGTGTAGGATACCTACTGTTTGTGCGGAAGTATGTGTGTAGGATACCTACTGTTTGTGTGGTAGTATGTGTGTAGGATACCTACTGTTTGTGTGGAAGTATGTGTGTAGGATACCTACTGTTTGTGTGGAAGTATGTGTGTAGGATACCTACTGTTTGTGTGGAAGTATGTGTGTAGGATACCTACTGTTTGTGTGGAAGTATGTGTGTAGGATACCTACTGTTTGTGTGGAAGTATGTGTGTAGGATACCTACTGTTTGTGTGGAAGTATGTGTGCAGCTATACAATGGATGTCTTTGTATAATGGACTTTAGAACGTTCTCTGAATAAACTGTACTGTCTTATTGCATAAGCTGAGTCTTTGACTAATTATTATTAAACCCATGGTCTTACAGATCTCGGGGATTGGTCAGAGCTATTGATTGTCCGTTATTATCATTGGGATTGACTACAGACACTATACAGTGAATACCGTAGTATTGACTGTAGTGTACTGTTATATTTACAGTTAACTATAGTATAAATACTGCTGTAAAAGGATAATGTGGTATATACTATAGTATTTAACGTAGCGTTTTTGCGGATTGAAGCAGAGTAAAATCACTGAGGAAGCCAAGTCAGTAAAACATCCACATTACAACCGATGTTGTGATAATTGTGTTGTTTGCGCTATAACCCATTCGTTCATAAGGCACTGTGATATAAAATGGCAGAGACAACAAAGAAGACAACAGTCACACAGTGGCAGATTCAATTCAACGACACATACGTTTGTTTCATCACATAACCGAAGAGCAACATCTGTCCGATAAAGTCTACAAAGCAAATATTTCATGGAACAAACAGTTATATGACCGGCAACATGGTAAAGCAAGTTCATGTTTGACAGTTTACTAAACAACTACTCATTTAGAAGCACAGAGTTACCGCAAATCATTACAATTCAACAGGAGCATTGCCTCTGCTATTTCAGCACCATTTCAACATCATCAAATCAACGAGGCTATACATGCTTCGTTTAATACACTGGAAACAAACTTAAAGATACAAAAAACAACTTAGTCTGATCAATGTTGCTAAATATCATGTGGCTGTCTATGGTACTTATTTCTGTCTGTGTGCGCATGTGTGTCTGTGTGTGTGTGTGTCTGCGTGTGTGTGTGTGTGTGTCTGCGTGTGTGTGTGTGTGTCAGAGCCCAGACTTGAACCCCATCTAACATCTCTGGAGAGACCTGAAAATAGCTGTGCAACGACGCTCCCCATCCAACCTGACAGAGCTTGTGACAGAGCCTGACAGAGCTTGTGAATTTAATCTATTTTAGAATAAGGCTGTAACGTAACAAAATGTGGATAAAGGGTCTGAATACTTTCCGAATGCACTGTAATTCCATTGTAAATACTATAGTATTCTATACTACACTGTAGTATTTTTTTATGTGGGCTTTATTACTGCTTTTCTCTGCCATGTGATGTACAACAAGGAACATGTTGCTCTGCAATTCTAAGATGAATGTGTTATACTGTAAGTCTGCAAAAACAATAACTTGTAATGTAAACTAATGCAAATGAAAACAAATGCTATCCTGCGTTATGCTTTGATCTACCCACACTGTCTCTTTCTCTTTCTCTCTCTGTGTGTGCCATCCTCTGCCGCAGTCAGAACGGCAGTGGCGTGACGTGGCGTTGGGCTACCCAGGGACAGGAGGAGAAAAGGCTTGGCTTTAAAAGGAGTTTTGCAGAGACACACTCCACATCAACACACGGACTCACAACACTAACTATAACATCCATCAATATAGGTATAGCAGTTATATATCTAAGGCCTATATTCCAGAATGTTGAATTTAAAGACAGGAGAGTGCTTTTATCCTCAATGGATACAGATGTAGGATCTAAATGTCATCACCCCATTGCAGGAGAAGTTTCCTGCATTGCTGAAATGTAAAACTTGTTGTTTTAAGGGTTAAAATGGCTTCTGGGCCTCCCAAGTGGCGCAGTGGTCTAAGGCACTGCATCACTACAGATCCTGGTTCGATCCCAGGCTGTGTCACAACCAGCCGCGACCGTGAGATCCATGAGGCGGCGCACAATTGGCCCAGCGTCGTCCGGGTTAGGGGCGGGTTTAGCCGGCCGGGTTGTCCTTGTTCCATCGCGCTCTAGCAACTCCTGCGGCGGGGTGGGCGCAATGCACGCTGACACGATCGACGAGGTGTAGGATGTTTCCTCCGACACATTGGTGCGGCAGGCTTCCGGGTTAAGCGAGCATTGTGTCAAGAAGCATTGCGGCTTGGCGGGGTCGTGTTTTGGAGGACGCACGGCTCTCTCCCTTCGCCTCTTCCAAGTCCGTACAGGAATTGCAACGATGAGACAAGACTGTGACTACCAGTTGGATATCACGAAATTGGGGAGAAAAAGGGGTTGGATAAAAAAGTCTTCCGAAGTTTGTAATTTCCACTTCGAAATGTCAGACTTGATTTTCCCTTATGAAAAATGTATCAACCCCTACAAAAATGTCCAGAAATTACAATCCACATAAAGATTCACATTTTCTGTTGCTGCAGGATTATTTTCCTGCTGTAGAAAACTGCCTCAGATTAAGATCCTACATATGTATGATTATCAGTCTATACTGTATTACAGCAGAGCATTTAAATGCCTTATGCAGTATCACTATCATAAAGACCATCTAGCTTGCTGTATGACAGACAGGGGAGAGCTCAGCTGGATTCTCATATTGCACACCAACCCAGTCAGCTGTATAAAGAGACAGAGAATAACACTGTCTTCCTCCCCAGGCTGGTCTGTCTATCCATCTGAACAGTTAGACTGATGGGGTGGGATGTGTGGGTGTGTGTGTGTGTGTGTGTGTGTGTATGTATCTTGTTGAACCGTTTCTGAGTCTCTAATGGGGTTAGATACTGTAGGTCTGTTCTTTTTCTTCTTCCTCTGCTGCTGGACCCCTCAGGGTTCAGGGTTCAGGGTTCAGGGCTCAGGGCTCAGGGCTCAGGGCTCAGGACTCAGGGCTCTGGGCTCTGGGCTCAGTACAGATAATACCAGGGAATAGACTGTTCCATCTCCTCCAGGGGAGATTATATAAGACTAGTGCATGGTGTCCATGGTGACAGCAGCAGCACAGCCGATCCCTTTGTTCAGGGTTTAACTGCTTCTGTCTGTCTCGCTCTGTTGAGTCGGTCTGATCTATAATTAGCACCAGCTGGGGGGAAAAAACACGCTGTTTTCATAGCAGGGAGAGTCCTGAGTCACTTATCCTTTTGGGTAATGTGACACAGTTTTTTTCTCGTTCATGGGGAAACACTGATTGTAGTAATTGGAGATGTGGTTTGGTGCAGCTGCTAGCTGTATTATATTTTGCTTGGACATACTCTTGGTTTCTGTATTATCCCACTGGGCACACACGTCAATTCATCATCTATTCCATATCGGTTCAACGTAATTCCATTCAAATGATGTGGGAACATCATTGATTCAACCAGTGTGTGCTCAGCGGGATTTTCTTTATCAATACGCTATTCTTAGTCCATGCAGCGCTTTTGATATAGTTTTGATGGTCACATGTGTTTTGGGGTTTTATTACCTTATCAATACTCTATTTTTAGGCCTTTAACATGTCAATATCCTGTATTATTCTTAGCCCCTGCAGCTCTTCTGTTGAAGACACCTTTTGTTTTTGATGTTCCCTGCAGGCACCTTATACAACCCTTTTATCTGCAGTAATAGTGATTGTTGGACTCTGGGCTCCCACATCATTTGACTTATGCTGTTTCTATGATTTCCCAGAGGGGCACCACTGCCGGTTACTATACGCCTGTGTAATGGGCCGGGACATTAGAGACTGTCAGACTACTGATATGAAGCTACTGCTGGCAGCAGGCTACTAAAACAACGCTAGCCTATTATTTGCTGGATGTGGGACACTTTCCAATCACAATAAACTGCCACGACAGCACACAACACACCTCTATGAGAATTCACCATGATAAAAAAAACATACTGTCCTGTTTGTAATAGTCTCTGTACTATGACCAGCTGGGGCTCTGCCTGCAGCCACTGAATGATACAATGACTGGTCCCTGAATACTGAACCTGTAGGCTTGGGATCCTTTCGACTTAGAGGTTACTGGTGCCTGAATACTGAACCTGTAGGCTTGGGATCCTATCGACTGAGAGGTTACTGGTCCCTGACTACTGAAGCTGTAGGCTTGGGATCCTATCGACTGAGAGGTTACTGGTCCCTGACTACTGAACCTGTAGGCTTGGGATCCTATCGACTGAGAGACTACATGTCCATGAGTTTAAACTATGATGTCTGATCTTCTTCGTCTTTTGGATGCAAGACCAGGCACTGACAGGACTGTGTGTGTGTATGTGTGTGTGTGTGTGTGTGTGTGCCTGTCTGTCTGTGTGTCTGTCTATCTTCCTGACTGCCCAGTTTGTCTGAGAGGTCGCTCTCAAGGCCGCTAGAGCACAGCGGGACGTTAGCAACAGTATCCAAGGCAACAGCAGTCGCTAGCGACCCCGAATTAACACTTTGTTTACAGGTAACGAGACCAAGCTATGCAAAGAAAGTGTTTTCCTAATATTTGTTGTTTATACATGTTGATTGTCTATGTCTGCCGAGAAAAAAAGGATTTTGAAACATTACAAAGATTGGATAAATAGATCATAGGTCCTGCACAGCATCTGCATATTCCATCTGCATATTCCATCTGCATATTCCAAATACAGTGTGTTTACAGTTTTTCTCAATTGCTAAAACACAATTTCTGAAACCTTGCTCCATTTCCTGAAAACATGAAACACAAAACCTCATCTTCAAGCACTATTTACATAACCTCTGACTCCTCTTGCAAAATGAAACATTCGCCTCAAAACCTGTGTTCAAAATCAAACACTGCTCTCAAATCAAACAAAGTGATCAAAATGATATACACTCTCAAGCAGTCAGTAAACAATACCCTGAAAAATAGAAAACACATTGTTCAAAACATGCTATTCTAAAGGGAGAAGTACATTTTTTATCTAAAAAAATGCATATTTTTCAGTCATTGTCTTTTGATGAACGAAAACATGTTCTAGCTCAAAATTGATCCGAAATTACTACTCTGCTTTGCTCTTTGCAATTTTGTTTTCTGTTCTTCCTCCTCCTTGTACCCCTATTTTTACAGTACTGTACCCTGCATCTCACAAACTTGTGTTTTGTCTCTGTGATACTGTAATTCTTGTTCTTTGTTGATATGAACCTGCAACCAGTCAAAATCTATTGAGCAGTCAGTACTGTTAACCTCTTAATAAATGGAAAGCACAATGTTCAGGGCCATACAATTTGTCCATTGTACACTATACAGCCTACAATGCACTGTACTACAGTATCCATTCTCAGACTTTCTCCTTCCCACCTTCAACATCCTGTTTGCTCTCTGAACTGGCTTATATTGGTTGTGTCTAAGTGAGATCTGTATTGACAACAGACTGCATAATTAGCTAAATTAGTCCAGGCAACTGAGAACTTTGTTCAGCCAATGGGCTTTAGTGTTTTAGCAATTGAGAGAAACTGTAAAACAACATGCCTATTTACATATTCATGTTCTGGTCAGTTAAGGCTGGTGGGTGGAGCTATTGGAGGATGGGCATTGTAATGGCTTTGGAACAATATCAAACACATCAAACCACATGTTTGACTCCTGTCCATTCATTCTATTCCAGCCATTACAATGAGCCCGTCCTCCTATAGCTCCTCCCACCGGCCTCCACTGGTACTGGTAAAAGATTGAAGGCCATAGTATTCTCTCACATTCATTAGGCACAGTTCAAGCTTAACGGTAACCCTCAGGTCGCCTACTGATGACATCAACAGCCCTGGACGGTGACCTCTCAAGATGATGAATCACTTTCTAATGAGACCTTGAGATGGGAGACTGCAGCACGTCCACCATTTTACAACCAATAGTTCCTCCCTCCTCCTGTCTGCCATCAGGTGATACATAACATGTGGGTTAAAGCTACAATTTAAGGAATTTTTCAGTAACAGTCGTATTCCTTGCCTTGATTCCGTAATGTGTTTTTCTATGGCCCATTGAAGTAGTGGTGGGCGGGAGAGACTGTGTGTGGCTGCGAATTTTGTGTGTGTGTGTGTGCCCGTGTGTGCATTAGCTTCCATGAGCACATTTGTGTGTGTGTGTGATGCGTTTATGAGTCTGTGGGTGGATTAAGTGACAGGTAAGCCTGTGAGAGAGTGTGATGAATGAGTCTACTCCCACAGGGGTAAGGAGCAGCCGAGGTCAGAGCTGTGGGTGATTTCATTTCATTAGAATAGGCTGCAGGCTGATATCATACTGTTGCTATAGGAAATATATATATATATATATATATATATATTACATTCTACATATATATATATATAGAATGTAATGGTAATGTATCGTAATTGTTGTTTTCAGTGGGCCCATGGGTTCAGGGATTTTGACTTACTCTCCATACTTGTCACAGTAAGTAGTGACTGATGAAGTAATGAGATGATTTATGGGAGTATGTGTGTATGGATGTGTGTGATGTGTGCGTATGTGAATATGTGCATCTGTGTGTGTGACTCTGCATCTGTCCGTGCTGTGCTACAAGCTCTCACAGTCACACGTCAAAATTACACGTTCATCCATGTTTCTCAAACGTCAAATTTCGAAGTGTTCAAGGCATTAACTCTGAATGGTTATGGTAAGGGATTTGGGATAGGCTTAAAATAAAAAAAAAAAAATTATATCGCTGGATTCGAACATGCAACGCTTGGTGCCCATCCACCATCCCCATCCACAAAACTGAAACCTACTTGAAGGTAACAGTGCTCACTGTTACCCCTAGTGGCAGGTTTCCACCTCATCTCCCGACTTCCTCAGACATGGATGGATGTCGAATACTGACTTGTATCACGAATGACCTGCCTGGTACCATGATGACTCACTCCTTCTCCCGTTCTCCCACAGAGGGGTGATTGCATTGATCCGAGGCGCTGATGGCCAGATGAAGTTTATGGCCTCCCTCGTTCCCCCAGCTCCAGTCAAGTGTGTGTGTGTGTGTGTGTGTGTGTGTGTGGTTTATGACGTCCTTCGCTCCGCAGTCACAGTCTCCGGCCTGATTGTAATTTCCCTGTCCACCGCCAACAGAGAGGAGATTGAGACTCATCGCCATGACTCCGGAAAGATAAAACATGTTTTTTTTTTCAGAACATCCCTCACAGAGAGAGAGGGAGGACGAGGAGGGAGGGCGTTTGGGAGGGAGAGAGGGAGGGAGAAAGATAGAGAGAACAGGGGTGAAATAGGGAGAGAGAGACAAGGAGAGAGATATATAGAGATAGCGATAGAGAGAGAGGTTGAGAGAGATAGGAACGGAGAAAGAGAGAGAATGTTTCCTCAAAACAGATGCCATTGCCTGACAAGTTGACTAGTCATGATTGCCTTAGTCATTCCTCTCTCTGTTCACGTAGTTCGTTGTAGAGGTATTTTAGAACATATGCCGCTATCACGCTATGGAGCTACTGGGGTTATCCCGTGTTTGTCCCTACTGAAGCATATCCAATACACTCCAACTAAGTCATTTAAGTGAATCATTTCCACTGTAAGGAAAACATTATGCGTGACACAGTGTGTTGACTGCATGTGCGCAACATGCTGACGCTAGCAGGACATTAGCCATCAGCACGCTACACTGGCCTTGTGTGATTGTGATTGTTTCTTGCATTGGCCTCTGAGCCATCCACTCTTGACAGCATTTGTTTCACTCTCTAAAATACACATCTGGCAACATCTCTGAATGTAACAAGGTAAGAAAGGCATAGCTCCGATGCAGGACAGTCTGATCTGATGCAGGGTTGTTAAGTTGGGACCTGGGTAACAAGGTAAGAAAGGCATAGCTCCGATGCAGGATGGTCTGATCTGATGCAGGGTTGTTAAGTTGGGACCTGCGTAACAAGGTAAGAAAGGCGTAGCTCCGATGCAGAACGGTCTGATCTGATGCAGGGTTGTTAAGTTGGGACCTGGGTAACAAGGTAAGAAAGGCATAGCTCCGATGCAGGATGGTCTGATCTGATGCAGGGTTGTTAAGTTGGGACCTGGGTAACAAGGTAAGAAAGGCATAGCTCCGATGCAGGATGGTCTGATCTGATGCAGGGTTGTTAAGTTGGGACCTGCGTAACAAGGTAAGAAAGGCGTAGCTCCGATGCAGGACGGTCTGATCTGATGCAGGGTTGTTAAGTTGGGACCTGGGTAACAAGGTAAGAAAGGCATAGCTCCGATGCAGGATGGTCTGATCTGATGCAGGGTTGTTAAGTTGGGACCTGGGTAACAAGGTAAGAAAGGCATAGCTCCGATGCAGGATGGTCTGATCTGATGCAGGGTTGTTAAGTTGGGACCTGCGTAACAAGGTAAGAAAGGCATAGCTCCGATGCAGGATGGTCTGATCTGATGCAGGGTTGTTAAGTTGGGACCTGCGTAACAAGGTAAGAAAGGCATAGCTCTGGTGCAGGACGGTCTGATCTGATGCAGGGCTGTTTCATAACAGGGCTTTTACATGGCGTGCCACTGTGTGAGCCTCTCGCTAGACCTTCCACTCGGCAGCATTGCAGGGGTATAAATCTTTGAAGGACTGCAGAGTGCGTCACACACACAGAACCACCCAGCCCAATCTGGCCCGGCCCACAGGCCCGAGGCTGCAGGGAGAGAGGGGCTTACAGGGGGTCCATGGAGGCCCAAGGCCTGGGTGTTGGAAGGGTTTTGTGTGTGTGTGTGTGTGTGTGTGTGTGTGTGTGTGTGTGTGTGTGTGTGTGTGTGTGTGTGTGTGTGTGTGTGTGTGTGTGTGTGTGTGTGTGTGTGTGTGTGTGTGTGTGTGTGTGTGTATGAGGTAGGTAGAGGAAGAGATACAAAGGTCAACACGGCAGACAATCTATAAAGGTGTCTCTCTCCCATGACCCTGGAGACTACAGCCATAACCAAAAGGTCAAGGTGGTTGTGCCCTTATTGTCTCAGCATCGCTTCTTTACACAGAGATGTTCAAGCAAGTACAACAACTGTCATTCATTTCCCACCTGACAGATGGAGGGGCGGGACATTCAAAATGAAATGAACATCTTGTGTTCTTTATTCATGAGTTTATTTGTGAATTGTTCAGCGATTATTCTTACATTCCTACATTCCTACCTACTTCTTTCATCATTAACAGAATTAACAAAAGCGCTCTAGCTGGAAAGGGAACTGCGAGAGTGAATGGGTCTACTAATGTAGTTATCTATTGCACATTCAACTTCTAATGAACAACCTAGGCTTTGATAGAATCATTAACACATGTAACGTTAGATGAATCACAGAAGATGCTCACTTAAAGCTAAGAATAATTGATTCATCAAAACTGAGATCCTGCATATTTCTTAGATTCATTTACCTAGCATGACCAAGAGTGGAAAACCACTTTCCATCATACCACTGTTAATCTTGTGTCGGAATAAGATTAGAATCTCATTAGTAAATGGGATTACATGTTTTCTTCATAGATGTATTAAACCTCGCTTGATTGGTCCATTACCACCATAATGACTGCATTACCTCTTAAAAATGACTATTTTATCGTAGGATCCACCCATTCGTCGATGTATGATGTCATTTGGCTTGGTTGAGATCTCCCGTGACTGAGTGCACATAGGAAACATTACTGTTAAAGGTTTGAGTTTGGGTCTAATGTGTTTCAGCGCATCGGAAGTCAAATAATTAGTGCAGTCCACTGGGCACACACTGGCTGAATCCACATTGATTCCACGTCATTTCAATGAAATGACATTGAACCGACGTGGAATCGACGTGGAACTGTGCCCAGTTTGGTATGCTCGCTTACTCCACGAGGCAAGTCCTTTAAAAACCCATCAGAAAGACACAACAAGCCCAGAGATACAGTCTTAATATCTTAAGTCTTTATTGGTGTGTGCCATACATCAGCAGTAAGGTACAGAGTCAGAGCGTAGCCCATCAAACTACATTCAGATACTAAGCGTTGACATGTTTTCAGTTATTCAGTTCAGCATGGTAGCTGTTGCTCTTACCGCTAGAGGAAGATGGTTGAGAATAAAACATCCTAAACATAACCACACGCAGAAAGCACATGAATCCCGACTTCCACTTAAGTCCCATTTCCACTTGCGTTGATATCTATGGGAGGCTAAGTGGAGGTTTAACTTGAAGTGCAAGTCAGGACCTATTCAGTTAGAGAGCGGCTGGTGTTTTAAGGCATTTTGACAACACTCTAGCATTCATTCCATGTTTCGTTTTGTATTGTTTTTGTCTGTTTTTTGGTTTTGTGTGGCAACGGGTATTCAAAAGCAGCTCTATTTTGTACACGAAAAGTTGTTTTTGCCGCACATGCATTTTAGAAAAGTTTGGCAGTGCTGCAGTAGTAGTAGTGAGGTTTGTTGTAGAGGCTTGTTGCAATGGTATTTAGACACCTGTGACCCTCTTGATTACGTTGAAGTCATAGCTATTCTAAACTTAAACCTGTGGTTGTGTACAAGGCTACTTGTATCTGTACTTGTACTTGCACTCGTATTTGTACTTGTCGATGTAGCTGTGCTTGTACTTGCAACCAGTTTTCCTTTGTAAATTTCCTTTACATTGGAGCTCAAGAATTACGGAAACGGTAGGCAAAACTTTCTGATTTTCCCAACCTGATTCCCCACTATGAGTTACCCTAGGAAACTGTCCGCATATACAAACACATACAACTCCAGACACTCAGACACTTAGTAACGCAACCACATCTCCACCAATCAACAGCTTTCTGTAGTCTGTTGTACAATCAGTGGTTTCCATTCGCAGGGTGAGTGAGTGCAGCCGGTCAGGGCTTAGAGGGCCGTGACAGACAGTCAGACAGACATAGATACAGAGGTAGCCTAGTTCCAGATTTGTTTGTGCTCTCTTGCCAACTCTATGTCAATGAGAGACAATGAGCTGGCAACATAGCAGAAATAGACTGGCACTCAAGCTAAGATACAGAGGTAAGTTCACATAAGTAGTTGTGTTGAAACCTGGCAGTGCACAAGAAAGAAACCAAAGGGCTGCCTAGTTTCTTTACATACAGATTTCTATTGGTGAGATCATTCATGATCATTCACAACAGACATAATAATTCCGTCATGGACGTATTTTTCAGAGGTCATGGTGCTTTAAAACATCATGGTCCGGTTCATTTTACTGGACTATTGGCTTGTTTTTGTTTACTTGTTTGTTTGGCTTGTTAGTTGTTGTGTTCCTAAGGCGTAGTGTCGTGATGTGGTACTGTTCAGAGGCTGGACGTCGCTGTTAATTCAAATGGGTTTCAGGAGTCCACAATGGAACGTGGGAAATGGAGTTTATGCATACCATTCTGTCTGTCACACCCTATTGGACCATGTAGAAGCCCATGCATTCGTGCTAAAACGTAATTCTCTACCTACGCATTCTCTATTTGATTGATTGAGCCTGTTGTGAGAAAGAGAATTTCTCTCTCTCTCTCTGTTTGATTTCCTTTCTCCCTGTTTCTCAGAGTCCCACACCTCCTACTTTTCTTTCTACTTCTCCCATTGCCCCTTTTTTTGTAACCAGTCATGGCCTGCACAAACTGATCGTCAGTACAAATGAAATCCCATCTAGATCAATACATAAGTGCCCTGAATATGACCCTCGTCATGACGGACATCCTCATCATTAGAACCAAGCAGTGAGGCTGAGGACAATGTCAGCAGCGTGTGCCGAAGTCACATCCTGTCTAAATGATGGCATTCATCTCAAGTCTAGCTTACTGGCCAACTAAGAACATACATCTAGATCGATACATAAAACCAGTGTTGTGTACATGGCGATGTAAAGCATTGGCAATGAAGTGTGGAACCTAGCATCCCATTGTTTTCCTACTATACGTTATGAGTATGTGAATATGAAGTATGTCCCTCTAACAATCTGTCACCATGCAAGCTTGAGATATTCTACATACAACATGCAAATAACAGTTTGATTATTAGCTAGTTTCACTTTCAGGCTGAGATTTCCGGTGGTCTATTCAAACAGCAATCAGCGCTTACACTAAAAGGGCATTATCATCATTTTCACAATTTCACTGAATTAGTCCAACCTCATAGTGGGTAAACATCTATAAAACACCAGAAAATAAGTTTCTGACTGGACTGGGCCTTTATAGAAGTTAGAGTAATTGTCATGAGGTGCAATCTTGAAGAGTAATTATGCGTTTGATGGAACCGTTGTTGGTTGAGCTCTGGTTCTGGTGTTGAAGGGGTGGCGGTTTAAACAGCTACGCGCTGTTGTCATGCAGATTTGAGTGGACCAGGATCATAAGGCAGATGCTATTGACAGTGGCGAGGCCAGGGTACGAACAAGCCTTTTAGATATACTCTGATTTTGTTACTCGTGATGTTTTGTCTGGGGAAAAAAAGAAGAATTTTATCTGCATTGAAACTCAGAGTTCGCAATATTGTCTGCGTTGTAGATAAGGCAAAAATGGCTCAGCAAGATCACAGATCTTTTTGGTTTTCTGCTGAGTTTGAATAACTGTGTGCTCCTTTAACAACTTGGTCGATCTCTAGCTCTCACCCCTGTACCATACACGTGCTTTCCTTCATATTGTAGTATGTGGATGTAGTAGACGTATTAACAGTTAACAAGCTGATATGTTTTGGATTTTTGTTTTCCGTGCACAAATTCAAACTCTCACACACCCCCCCCCCCATGGAATGTGTATAGAGAATATTATCATAGGCGGTGGCAGTAGTGCATGATTATTTCTTGAACTGAATGACATCTATCACAGCTCGGTGCCAAACTAGCCTGGCGTCCCAAACTGATTTAGCTGTGTTTCACTGTTGTTTCTTGTGAGCGCAGTGTTCAGTCTGGTTATACCAGGCTAGTGCCATACAATAGCGCGAGCCCAAAGTGAGAGTAATCTGTTGGGAGTATTGTACTGAACTGTATGTTCCTATCACCACAATAACCTACGTGTCTCCTGATAGGGCCAGAAGTGTGCCTGTAACTACTTTGTTATTGTCATAGTAAGAGAGTAGAGTGGAGAGAAGTACAGTGATTGGTTGTTGGATAGTGGTAGGTTACACAGTAGTAGTAGTAGAGTCTAAACTATAACGGATTCCTCTCTGAGAATACCCCTGTGAAGGGGGAGAGGGGGATGGGGAGTAGGAGGGAGGGGATGGAAGGTGTAAGGTTAAACCTAAGGGAAGGGGAGAGTCTAGTTTTTCTGGTTGGCGTCGCTGGACCCCTTCTGGTCTCCGTCGTTGGACCCCTTGCCAGACTTGCTCTGCCCATCCTCCTGGTCCTTTCCCTCGTCCTTCTGGGATCCTCCAGAGATGGTGGTGTACCTGGTGGTCTGGTTGTAGCTGCCCATGCTGGGCAAGTCCACGTCGCCAGAGGAGGTCATGTCGGAGGACCTCATGTTGGAAGACCTCATCTCGGAGGACCTCATGCCGGAGGACCTCATCTCGGAGGACCTCATGTTCATGCTGGGGCTGGAGTAGGTGATGCCTGTGCTGATGCGGGTCTCTTCCCCTTCCAGGAGTTTCCTGAGGAGAGGGGGGGAGTGTTAGGGAGGGAGTGTGACGGAGGGAGGGAGGGATGGGGAGAGAAGAAGAGATGTAGAGAAAGCGATAGCGGGAGGGGAGGAAGGGAGAGAGATAGGGTTGGTTAAATACAGGTTAAAATATAAACGAGTCATGTGACCTGCCCATGCTACCCCAGGAGAGTAATGCTAAGTCACCTCAGGGTGTGTGGCTAATGACTTCTAAATCTATGTCATTGATTGATCAGGATCTTTAAGGTGATGCTGATCAAGTGTTGGTCATGCAGGTATTGAGGCATGACATTTTCAAGCATAATAAATCTACTGTAACTATATGAAAGCTAGGATGTCCATTTTTACGTTACAGTAATACATCATTGTGATGTTGTGATTACAAGGATGAGTGTTATGAATACAAGCTATGTAAAATGTATGCATGACTGTAAGTGACTTTGGGTGAAAGCATCTGCTAAATTGCATATATTATATTATTATATATGATTATATTAAGTACCTGTACGCAGCAATTTCAATATCCAGCGCCATCTTGACATTCAGCAGGTCCTGGTACTCCCGCAGGTGACGAGCCATCTCGCTCTTAGTGGTCCTCAGGTCATTGTCCAGCTCGGCCATGTTGTCCTGATAACATATTGAAGTAGAAAACAAATTGTGAAACAGTTGCAACCCTAAAAGTGAATTGTGTTGATATAGGCTAGGTTTTAATATAGTCTACCTTTATTCTGAGAGTTGGTGGTCTGACTCAAGAAAATAACGATAACAATAAGATTATAAATTCGATTTTAAATAATTAAGAACAAGCAGCTCTCCAGAGAATATTTCATCACTATGTACAGAGACGCACTAACGCCAAATAAAATACGGTTATAAGAGAGCAGTCAATGGGTTTCTCCGTTACTAAGTACAACACAAAGCAGTTACAATGAGAGGCGCGTGCGTAATTTAAAATTAGAACAGTGGTTTTCAACTTCCAAACTCAAAAAAAGCTAAAAGACGCTTTCAACCGCAGCCCGATAACAGGTGACAGAGCGTCTTATCACGCCACCGGAATAGTTTCAGCACCATGGAGAGTGAACAGCTCCTATTGTCATCTCAACACTTTTATTTTACAGCTCTCGTGTTGTGCATTTTAGTAAAACAATTTAATAGCTCTAAAATAATGTTATAAAGCTAAATTCCCCACTTTTATTAGAACATAAATTGTGATGTTCTTTTAATCAGAATTGGGTTTTTTTTGCACATGGTTATATGCTATATATTTCCAAACTAAACAGTTCTTTATCTCTTGCTTTATCCTGGACATGTTTGTAAACAAACTGCAAGAAAGATAAGCTCACATTTGAGCTTTAAAAATGTATTTAAAGTAAACAAATCCTTTCTTACCTGGTACTGGCCAATCTCCTGGTTGTGCCTCTCCTCCATCTCGTTGAGCTGCCTTTCCAGGGACTCGTTGGTTCCCCTCTGGCTCTCGATCTCGATGGTCTTGGACTGGAGCTGCCTCCTGAACTCGTTGAGTTCCTCCCGGCTGGCGCGCATCGCCTCCTGGCTACGGGTGGCCTGCTCATTGAGGTCAACAAACTTCGACTTGTACCACTCCTCGGCGGACTGGAGGTTCTTGGAGGCCATTGACTCGTACTGGCCTCGGATCTCCTTCAGGGCAGAGGTGAGGTCAGGTTTGGAGACCTCCATCTCCACGGATACCTGGGCGGCTTGGATCATGTTCATGAGCTCGGCCACCTCCTCCTCGTGCACCTTCCTCATGAAGTTGATCTCGTCAAGGAGGGATTCTACCTTCTTCTCCAGGTCTAAACGCACCATGGTGGCGTCGTCCACGTCCTTCTTAAACGCCTTGAGGGTCTGCTCGGCTTCCTCCCGCAGGCGGTACTCGTCATCATATTTGCAGCGGAGCTTCTGCAGGTCCTCCTCGATGTTGTCACGCTCGATGAGGATCTGGGACTTCTCGCCGTTCACCTCATCCAGCTGGGAGCGCAGCTCGCGGATCTCCTGCTGGTACAGGTCCGCCAGGCGCGAGGGCTCCGTCTGCCTCTGACGCAGGGTCACCAGCTCGGTCTCGAGCACCTTGTTCTGCTGTTCCAAGTTGCGAACCTTGTCGATGAACATGGCAAAGCGGTCATTGAGCCCCATCATCTGCTCCTTCTCGTTGGTGCGGATGATTTTGAACTCATTGTTGAGCACCGTGCTCTGGGCGAAATCCAACTTCTCCGTCGGCATGGGCATCTGCGAATAGGACCGGCCAGAGGACCTCTTCTGGTGGAAAGAGGAGCCCAGGTTAGAGCCCATGCTCCGGGACTGAGAGTGGGACCGGTAACCACCGCTGCGTAAAGAGGCATTGCTCATCCGGGAAGGAGAGCTGGAGTAACGGGGAGACTCCCCGAAAATCTTTCGGTAGGAAGAGGCGGAATTGAAGTCAGATCCGTAGCTCATCTTAGCGAGTGATGAAAGGGAGCAGAGCAGGAGGCGCGTCTCCTTTTTATAGGGGGACCTTCCAACGATCAATAATTAAAGCCCGTATATGGCAACCTCTAGCCTGCCCAACTGGCCACTGCAGATTTCCCAGGTAAAACAACCTCTCATCAAATACCTTAAATATACTGAGTCATTGATTATAAGCACTTTTAAATGGTTAATAACCACATTTATATTTTATATTACATCTAAGGAACCGCACCTATTTTGGACGCTAGAGTCGGTAGATGGAACTGTCCGTTTTGGCGCAGTGCTGATTTCAGCAAGAAATACTGTATCTCGTTTTAGCCACTCACCTCTGAGGAGACTGGACACATTGTACTAAACTATATTTAATGTGGTTCTAAACCTATGCAATTTTCATTCTCAGTACTATTGGATTTAGGATGCGTTTTTAGGCTACCTAACACATTTATTCCGTAGCCTAAAACCGGTAGTAATGCTGAAATGTATATTATTTTAGAAGGTGAACCTGAAGTGTTACTGCCATTTGTGAGCTACTCCTCCCATTACAGAAAGTAATATGTGTCCTTCTACATAATTTGACACTAGAATTAGGAACCAAGAAATATGAAGCGTCTTGTCTCTAGTCAATAGACCTACATCAGATATTGTCCTGCAGAGGATTCAGCACATTTCTGACATATGGCTAGATTTAGTTTGTAAATATCCCTGTATCATCCTTCGTCATCATGCAGCTTTCCAAAATCAGACCTCTCTCCACACCTCCCATGGAAACAGTTGTGTGACGCTGCCCTCTGTTGACGCAACTGATACTGCATGGCACCAGAGTTTGGAATGGGACACTTGCAGCAAAATACAAGGCTAGGTGCATGTGGCTAGATGGATGGATGGATGTAGACAGTGTTGGGTTTATATAGCCTCGTATTACAAATAGCTTTAGCAGACATTTATATCTTTAAATATGACATGAGATGGATGATAGACAGATTCTAATGCCCCGTCGGCAGATTATTCACCGATCTACTATTGGGTCAATCATACGCTATGGCATTGTTACTGTACATGGATGGTTTGGTAACCTGACGGTGCAGCTCACTGTTACATGGTTTGGTAACCTGACGGTGCAGCTCACTGTTACATGGTTTGGTAACCTGATGGTGCAGCTCACTGTTACATGGTTTGGTAACCTGACGGTGCAGCTCACTGTTACATGGTTTGGTAACCTGATGGTGCAGCTCACTGTTACATGGTTTGGTAACCTGACGGTGTAGCTCACTGTTACATAGTTTGGTAACCTGACGGTGCAGCTCACTGTTACATGGTTTGGTCACCTGATGGTGTAGCTCACTGTTACATGGTTTGGTAACCTGATGGTGCAGCTCACTGTTACATGGTTTGGTAACCTGACGGTGCATCTCACTGTTACATGGTTTGGTAACCTGACGGTGCATCTCACTGTTACATGGTTTGGTAACCTGACGGTGCAGTTCACTGTTACATGGTTTGGTAACCTGACGGTGCATCTCACTGTTACATGGTTTGGTAACCTGACGGTGCAGCTCAAAGCCCAAATCTTGAGACTGACTAAGACAGCAGGGAAGATTATAGGCATGACACTTCCCTCCTCTCTCCCGGACAGGGTCATATCGGACTCCACACATGCACTGAACACAGAGTTCCAGCTGATGCCACCGGGGAGGTGTTATAGGGTGCCTAGATGCAGGCTGAACAGATATAAACAGTACTTTGTCCCCCTGTCATTAAAACTGCTAAAAATCAGTGGAGACACAGAGGCCCTTAGGCCTTCATCATGTGGAACTGCCACCTAGTCACATCCTTGCCTGCCATGCACTTATTAACGTTGTGTGTGGATGGGGAGGGGGGTGTATGATGGGGTGTTATTCTATGTATGTTGTGTCAATTTATTCTATGCATTTATGTGGAGGCAGCAGCAGTCTCTATTGCCCAAGTCTGCATTGTAGGCCATTTTATTGTAGGCCTACTTACTGGAGCCTATTCATCAAAATAATAGAGAATAGAGAAATGATTTGCCTAATAGAAAAGGTGTAAATTGTCAATAGATTGATTTCGAAAAACAAATCAAAGTTTTGCAATAGTGTTTGCAGTAAAACTTGTGAAATTACGAAATCACAACTGTATTTTTATTCTAAATACATTTAGTGAATGAAAGGAATTGCAACAGTAGTCATTGATGGCCCATTGATGATATCAGAATTGTATTCAGCCTAAAATCATCACATTTCAATAATACAATTTATGTCCCTCCCCCTTACAGCAGAAAAACACCGCCCACTGCCTCCGTAACAATCCACAGTCAGTAGAGAGCTTTTCCAAGAAATTGCGAAAGAATCATATCTCCACGGACTGTGTATGCATAACGTATCTACTTGTTCTTCTGCGAGTGCATTTCAGAGACTTTTTTCGATTTTGTTCCACGTTGATCGTGTATGAAGCGCATGCTCAGATTACCAAACGGTGCAGTTTTTTGCTTTATCGAGGAATACAGAGGTGAGTGTATGTAAAGTTGGTCACAGAACACCCGTTTTTGTTCTATTCTACTATAGACAGTCTGCCACTTTGGCTTTTCCGTGAAGGGGGAGCAGATGTGAATGGTTGTTTTGTAACCTGCTAGCTAGCTTAGCATAATGCTAATGAATGCGACAAAATAGTTCAATTGTGGCTTAGCTAACGTCCATTTTGTAAATTGCCTAACGTTAGTATTTAATGCTAAACTCCATAATCAGCTGTTAGCTGACAAGGTAGCTATAACTAGCTACATTACTAGCTAACCCCCTTGGCGACCTGCAAGCAAAGAAAAGGTGATTTGACAGAGACCATTGTTTGTGCCGGCAAGATAAGCGCATAATGACAAACCCTGCCCGAGCTGAGCCTATAATTAAAAGGTAGCTACAGTATATATGCAGGCTAACAATGAGCTAAACCTAGTTATTAAATATGCAATAGGTAACTTTTTTTGGGGGGCGACCCAACCAAATTCACATAGAAATACAGGTTATAGATCTTTCATTATTGAAAGCAAGTCTAAGAAGCGGCAGACCTGTTCTATGTGCGATTTTCTATGCTTCCCGTTCTTAAGTTTTGGTTTTATATACCAGCTTCAAACACAATATTTTTGTTTATGGAAAATAGATTAGATGGTACAATGGTTCTCTACACAATCACGGGTTGTTTTGTCACAAACTGAACTGAGGTGAAATATTAGCAAGTGATTTATGAATATTGCACCTTTTAAAGCACATACCTAGCTACTGAATTTAAAATGTGACCTAGCTAACTAATTTATCACTTTTTTTTGGCCACAAAATTGCTGTTAGCTAACATGCTAGCTAGCGAAGCTCAGCTGATTATTGCTTGCTACTCAAATGGAGTAGTTGCTGCTAGTTTACTTGACATTCTTTTTACCTTGTGTTGATTTGCCCATTTTTTGTTTTTGTTTAGCAAACGTGAAAAGTAGTTAGCTGCTACATAACGTTAGCTATCTATTTGTTTCATCAAAAACATATCTGGCATGGTGCATCATCAGCCAATCAGGCATTGACTGGTCTGACGAGGCAAGTCCAGTGTTCTCTGTAGGACCTTGGACCAAGTCTGAATGAACACTGTATAATGTTCTATTGAGGATAAACATATTAACTTGGTCTTTGATTGTATAGCCCATTACAAAATGTTAAATAAAGCTTTACTCTGCATATCTTCACTGGTTTATCAAGGAGCATAAGGCTGGAATAGGCAAACTTTTATCTATGCCAAAAATGCCAAGGGCTGTCCTTGGCCTCCTTAGAAAACTTGCTCAGTTGAGTAGTTCACACTGTGATGTCACTTTGCCTGAACCCAGTTTCAGAGCCTCTCATCAGATGTCATTTTTCCTGAGCACAGCTGAGAGTGAGGAAACTCATGGTTGCCGGGGATGTCTTTCCCTCACCCTTAGCCAGCAGATCTGACCTGCTTGCTTACAGCTTATACTAGGGTTGGACAGCATTCCTGTGTATATTAAGACACCGTGGAGCCGGCGTGAGGTATTGCTCAGAAAACGTACCTCAATCCAAGGATGAGAAATGTGTTGTACTCCTGAGTTGTCCCAATATCTCAACTGTCACACCATGAGAAGATTGAACGAGTGCTAAAAACGAGCAGTCTTCTCGGTGTAACAGTTGGGATAACGGGACAATTCAAAGTACAACACATTTCTCATCCCTGGATTGAGGTACATTTCCCGAGCCTTATCTCACACCGGCACACAGTGCCTTTTTAATATACACAGGAATTCTATACAACCCTAGTGCTGCTGTAATCAAGGTCAGATCTGCTGGCTACCTCGACCCTTCAACCCCTCAAGGTTTTCTCGCTTGTTTGTGTATTGTGTCATTTGCGAGTTGTGTGACAAAGAAAAGCTGACCCCTTTTTTCTCCTGCTCCCTTCCCTAGTCTCCTGGGTGATAGAGAAGGCAGTTAATGTATAAACAAAAAACCCTGGTCCTTCTTTGGAGAGACCGCTAAAAACATAAATCTTTCCCCTGAGAATTTTACGCTGCTAAACACTGAACAGATGTGAATGCTGGCACTGAAGGCTCTATTCATTTCGGTTTTTATCATAATAAAAACATTAATGTGTTACTGTCTACCGTACAGCTCAATTTCCTCTCACGTGTGCTCGATTTAATCTAACCTGCTCTAAACTCTTTGTCCCTCAAACTGAGTAGCCCAGAAGAAGTGAGTGACTCCTTTGATTTCTTCCACCTGGGTGGCCGACCGTTTGTCATTAGCCACAGTCAGGATGAGGACAGTAATTAGTCTTCCATTCAGTCTTATTGCATAGAAATGGCCTGCAAACTGCAAAGTGTGAACATTGACAACACACACTGTTCGATTTCTTTAGTCGTCAAGAGTGACTCAAACTAGGGATGTGTCCCAAGCGGCACCCTGTACACTAAATATGGAATAGGGTGCCATTGGGCACACCGACTTGGCAAAGTGTATTTTAGGGATTTGATAAGATTATTGTGGCTCTTTTGTTCTGTCATTGACATAACAAACAGCTGGTGTGACTGGAGGACTAGGTTCTCCCCGCCCGGCGGCTCTCCCCGCCTTAGAACTACATAATTAGTCCAAATGCAGCCGGTTTTCAGGCAGTGGCTTGCAACTGTGGCTCGTTCATACAGGTTTCGCAGAGCGAGTGTAGTGAACTCTTTGAGAGTTCATACTCCTCCTGTTTGAAGATTTCAGAGATATTTGATGCGAAATAGATCCTATATAATGTTCAGTTAGGCCTATGCTCAAAGCGCAAGAAGAGGAAACTGCAGAATCATGTCAAGGTGAATCTCTTATTTTCTCCCTGTCTAGATTGACTTTCAGAGGATTTTAAAGGTATAAATATGACCACTTCATGGAGCGACAGACTGCAGAACTATGCAGACCTACCAGCCAACATGGACGGGCTGGCCATGAAGAAGTACCGCAGAGAGGCTTACCATAGGTATGTATGGATGGACACTGTCAGTGACATTAGTTACCACAGTTGTTGATACTCTCAGGGGTGACATGTTCCCATAGGTAGGTATGTATGTATGTACAGTGGGGAGAACAAGTATTTGATTGGCCTACCCAGTCTCTAGACCTGAACCCAATAGAACATCTTTGGAGGGAGCTGAAAGTCCGTATTGCCCAGCGACAGCCCCGAAACCTGAAGGATCTGGAAAAGGTCTGTATGGAGGAGTGGGCTAAAATCCCTGCTGCAGTGTGTGCAGTCCTGGTCAAGAACTACAGGAAACGTATGATCTCTGTAATTGCAAACAAAGGTTTCTGTACCAAATATTAAGTTATGCTTTGCTGATGTATCAAATACTTATGTCATGCAATAAAATGCTAATTAATTACTTAAAAATCATACAATGTGATTTTCTGGATTTTTGTTTTAGATTCAGTCTCTCAGTTGAAGTGTACCTATGATAAAAATTACAGACCTCTACATGCTTTGTAAGTAGGAATACCTGCAAAATCGGCAGTGTATCAAATACTTGTTCTCCCCACTGTATGTGCAGTGGGGCAAAAAAGTATTTAGTCAGCCAACAATTGTGCAAGTTCTCCCACTTAAAAAGATGAGGCCTGTAATTTTCATCATAGGTACACTTCAACCATGACAGACAAAATGAGCAAAAAAATCCAGAAAATCACACTGTAGGATTTTTAATGAATTTATTTGCAAAATATGGTGTGTAAACTTTTGTTATTGACCAAATACTTAATCTCAATACTTTGTTATATACCCTTTGTTGGCAATGACCGAGGTCAAACGTTTTCTGTAAGTCTTCACAAGGTTTTCACACACTGTTGCTGGTATTTTGGCCCATTCCTCCATTCAGATCTCCACTAGCACAGTGATGTTTTGGGGCTGTTGCTGGGCAACACGGACTTTCAACTCTCTCCAAAGATTTTCTATGGGGTTGAGATCTGGAGACTGGCTAGGCCACTCCAGGACCTTGAAATGCTTCTTACGAAGAAGCCACTCCTTCCTTGCCCGGGCGGTGTGTTTGGGATCATTGTCATGCTGAAAGACCCAGCTACGTTTCATCTTCAATGCCCTTGCTGATGGTAGGCTTTGTTACTCTGGTCCCAGCTCTCTGCAGGTCATTCACTAGGTCCCCCCGTGTGGTTCTGGGATTTTTGCTCACCGTTCTTGTGATAATTTTGACCCCACGGGGTGAGATCTTGCGTGGAGCCCCAGATCGAGGGAGATTATCAGTGGTCTTGTATGTCTTCCATTTCCTAATAATTGCTCCCACAGTTGATTTCTTCAAACCAAGCTGCTTACCTATTGCAGATTCAGTCTTCCCAGCCTGGTGCAGGTCTACAATTTTGTTTCTGGTGTCCTTTGACAGCTCTTTGGTCTTGGCCATAGTTGAGTTTGGAGTGTGACTGTTTGAGGTTGTGGACAGGTGTCTTTTATACTGATAACAAGTTCAAACAGGTGCTATTAATACAGGTAACGAGTGGAGGACAGAGGAGCCTCTTAAAGAAGAAGTTACAGGTCTGTGAGAGCCAGAAATCTTGCTTGTTTTGTAGGTGACCAAATACTTATTTTCCACCATAATTTGCAAATAAATAAATTAAAAATCCTACAATGTGATTTTCTGGATTTTTTTTCTTCTCATTTTGTCTGTCATAGTTGAAGTGTACCTATCATGAAAATTACAGGCCTCATCTTTTTAAGTGGGAGAACTTGCACAATTGGTGGCTGACCTTTTTTTGCCCCACTGTATGTATGTATGTATGTACAGTACTCGTCAAAAGTTTGGACACACCTACTCATTCAAGGGTTTTTATTTATTTGGACTATTTTCTACATTGTAGAATAATAGTAAAAACAAACTATGAAATAACACATGGAATCATGTAGTAACCAAAAAAGTGTTAAACACTCTTGGCATTCTCTCAACCAGCTTCACCTGGAATGCTTTTCCAACAGTCTTGAAGGAGTTCCCACATATTCTGAGCAGTTGTTTGCTGCTTTTCCTTCACTCTGCAGTCCAACTCACCCTAAATCATCTCACCCTAAATCATGAGGTCAGGTGGTTGTGGAGGCCAGGTCATCTGATGCAGCACTCCATCACTCTCCTTGTTGGTCACATTGCTCAGCAGCCTGGAGGTGTGTTGGGTAATTTTCCTGTTGAAAAACAAAAGCACAAATCTGATGGGATGGCGTATTGCTGCAGAATACTGTGGTAGCCATGCGGGTTAAGTGTGCCTTAAATTCGAAATAAATCACTGACAGTGTCACCAGAAAAGCACCATCACACCTGCTCCATGCTTCACGGTGGGAACCACACATGCAGAGATCATCCGTTCACTTATTCTTCATCTCACAAAGACACGGCGGTTGGAAGCAAAAATCTCAAATTTGGACTCATCAGACCAAAGGACAGATTTCCACCGGTCTAATGTCCATTGCTCGTGTTTCTTGGCCCAAGCAAGTCTCTTCTTCTCAGTGGTTTCTTTGCAGCAATTCGACCATGAAGGCCCGATTCACTCAGTCTCCTCTGAGCAGTTGATGTTGAGATGTGTCTGTTACTTGAACTCTGGTGCAGTTGCTGATTTCTGAGGCTGGTAACTCTAATGAACTTATCCTCTGACTGGTTGAGGGAATGCCAAGAGTTTGCAAAGCTGTCATCAAGGCAAAGGGTGGCTACTTTGAAGACTCTCAAATATGAATTATATTTTGATTTGTTTAACACTTTTTTTTTGGTTGCTACATGATTCCATATGTTATTTCATAGTTTTGATGTCTTCACTATTATTCTACAATTTTAGAAAATAGTAAACATAAAGAAAAACCCCTGAATGAGTATTTGTGTCCAAACTTTTGACTGGTACTCTGCATGGATGGATGGACACTGGGAAGATAGCCTAGCGGTTAAGTGCTGTGGGCCAGGAATCGATAGGTTGTTGGTTCGAATCCTCAAGCCGACTAGGTGAAAAATCTGTCGAGACACTTAACCCTAATTGCGCCTGTAAGTCGCTGTGGATAAGATCGTCTGCTAAATGACTAACATGTAAATGATGTACAATAAGATTCACTTATATTAACCTACTGTACTGTATGTAGCCGTGTATTGTGTGTCACTGTTTTCTTTAGTTATTAGTCTACCACAGATAATTACAGCAGCAACATATGACAGTACGCTATGATACTACTAGTCCCAACCCTCTGTTTGTAAATGTCTTTCAACGTCAACTTTCCACTTAGCCTAATTCTCAGTTCACACCGTCATAACCACTCAGTATGTCTTGTAAATTGCTGTAGATTTGAATGGTGTAGTTGTAGGTTACTCTTTGGTCAAAAATCTTGCGACAACCTGTCAGCCATTGTAGCGTATATTACAGAGTCCGTGTGTACTAGTTTGTTTTACACCCGTTCAGTGTAAAACCAAGTCTCTGTGGATTTCATTTAGCACTTCCTGTCTGAAGCGTCTTCCTCTGAACTTCATGACCGTTATGCCAACATCCTGTTCAACTGAAACACACGTGTTTTCTCAATACTGACATGTCATTTGTGATGTGTTGGAGGTGGGCGATATGGCAGAAAAATCCATATTGCGATAAATTGCCTGAATTTAGGCGATAACGATAAATAGAACGATAAGTTTACAACATGAATGCACACCACAGGTTTTTAAAATGATCCTTTAAACTACTAGTACCTGTTTGATGGTTGTAGCCATCAATTGTCCCATTAACAAACATCCATATTATATTAGCAAACATATTTAATTTCAAACTTCACATTCCTCTACTATAGGCTACTTATCGTAATGGAAGATATCAGCTAAATGTCTGTCGATCATTTTCGGTTCATCATCCCAGCTCTAGTGTGTGTGACTGTGTGTGTGTGGTCCTACACTAGCTGTGTGCTGCGGTCAAATAACCTCTCTCTATGTCCTAACTCGATAAACTAGTCCTCTAATTCGTTAAATATAGGCTAAAGTGGTGCCCGGTCGTAAAATAGGTTACAATGTTTTGGCAGTCACATACTTTTGTAATTGAAAATGGGGACCCTAAAATAGATGAGCCCTAAATGCATTTTACCTCATGATAGGAAAGAAGCCTTTGGCCGTGCATGCTGGTTAGCTGGCCTTAACGGTAGACAATGGCAGTGGGCAGGAATGCCGGCTCCACGTGAGTGAGATAAACAGCCGCTTGTGCAACGTTTAACTTCACCAAAGAGACGTTGTGTGTGCGTGTGCGGGTTAATTGCAGTTATTTCATACGGCTACATAACCTATGGACATTACAGCGCCACTAAAGCTGTCACTTTTCTGTCACTGTGTCGCTGTTGGGTCTATCTGAGTTCACTGGCTCTCTGGCATCTGTAAAGAAGTCTGTAAGCCAAGTCCCTCACGACAACAGCATTGAACTGTTACTACCTGGTTGTTTTGAGGGGCTGATGCATTTATGTACATCTAACAACACTTTTTTGTCAGGCTTAGTTTAACAAACTTTGCAGATTCAAAAATATCAGCAACCTTTTGCTGAAAGGCTGATGAAACCATACAATGAAACAATCCACTCAGTCAGTAAGGCGAACACCATTTGTTAGTCTCACAGAGAAGGGTCTGTTAGACCTAGATAAACTCTTTCATGGTAGGTTCAATGTACTGTTTCCATAAGATAAGGGTACTGGTGGTACACAAATCTGCCTGATTGTCACACGCTGTGGTCTGCCTAAGCTAGGGATTCACTGTTAGATATAGACTACATAGAAATAGAATCACTGTGCTCTGAGGGGCTTTACCCGTTCTAGTAAATCTATTTCTACGCCGCCTGCACCTAAAAGTGAATCCCTCAGTCAGACCACAGTGGCGACAACCAGACAATCTGGTAATGGTAGGCTAGTACGGGAGGCCGGCCCACACATTCAGTCTATTTGAGGCCCAGTCATCAGGTCAAAGTGGGCTGTCCCCCACCGTCACGCTTTGTCAATAGTAGGGAAATGAGTACTCGCAGAACTTGGGCAACATTTATGACTCCCACTCACGTTCACCTCGGTGCTAATAGCCCCAGAACACCTTGGTCTATTTGCAGAAGGAGGGCCTGAACAGGGCCTTGACTGTTTAACCTGTTCATAGGGGGACTGGAACAAGGAGAACCCCCAGTAATCTACCCATTACTTCAAGACCCCGCTTTGTACTCAATGCTGAGAATACAGTAGGTCCTTCTTAGGCCTACTCACATTCCAGACAATTGTTATCAGTTATCCTAGAGAGACCTTGGCTGTAAGCTACAGCTTAGTGTCAGTAGTAGGTCTACCTCACATCCAGTGCACTGACATTGTAATCGTATCATCCATATTAGGGATTGTAAGCATCAGGTAATTGGCTATTTCTGATGAAATTCTTTTGAGTTAAAGCAGTGAATGATGTTACGTTCTCCTTATTCCTGATGGATAGCATAGCCCCTATTCACAAACCGTCTCAGTTAGGAGCGCAGATCTAGGATCAGGTCCCTCCTGTCCATACAATCACATTCATTATCACCTAAAAGGCCACACTGATCCTAGTACACGATGACTCTTTGCGAATACAGGCTTGAGACTTAGTACTGTACATTAGCCTAGCTCCAGTGGCTTAGGGCCTGGGAGGCACTGAGTTTGTTGCTGTTTCCACCTGATGGATTGTTCTGGATGTCTTTGAGGGCTACAGCAAACTGCAACTCCCCCCAACCAACAACACTAGTGACAAACGGGCACCACAAACAACAATAACAGAGAATGATGCAGAATGGCAACAATAATTTTTGCAACAAGTCAGAAATTGAATGGCAAGGAAGCAAAGAGAGTGGGCTCTTTTTGTTTCTGGGCTGGAGTTGGAATAGCATTATGTAAGCGGGCTAGGCCAGAGCGCAGGCTAGTAAACTTTTAGTCACGACACAGAATGCATCGTATGTCTGCCGCCGGGCTTAACTCGCAGTGGAAGCTGGTTCATCAGTATGGAGCTGCAGCAAGGTATTGACAAAATATTGGATCATTTATGAATGTATTATGGTCTATTTCCTAGGACGGTGACGATAGCATTATCATAATAGCTGTGTTCAAATACCCATACTAACATACTGTATACTACATACGTAATGAGTCTATATACTGCATACTATTAGTTAATTTTAGTATAGTGTAAAAGAACTGTATCGTTTCAGTTGAGTGTACTAGTGCTTTGCCTGTCCACCGGAAGTTGATGCTGTTGCTATGCAACCTCTTTCTAGCTTATTAGCATAGCAATGCCCGTTGAGAATGCACAATGACTAAACCACATAGCTAAGAATGAAGTGAATAATCATGTCAATAAACATTGAGTAGTTAGTTATATAGCATATAGTTAATATACTGCCTGGCAAATTCGATATGTTAGTAGCCAACTAACTTTAGGACGGTAGTTAGCTTGCATACTGCTGTGATGATATGCGGTTCGTAAGGTTAGCTAACTGTCAGCCAACATAACGTGTAATGCAACTTATTTCAAAAGTCATTACTTTATTACATTGCTCAACATTTTCTTAACATTTGTCTCAATTAGTTAAAGCAATTAGTATCTTTTCTCATTGGACTTTAGCTGCATATTTTCCACCATTTTTCTTTTTCTCCAAATCTGAAAACGTTGTGAAGCCACGCCCATTTTGCATTATGGGCCCTAAAAGCACAGAAATTGTGTCCACTGCTTGTATACTTAGTATTTTGGCGAATTTAGTACGACTTCCAGAACTTTTGGCATACTAACTATATCCATACTATGACCAATAAGCATACTACATACTCAATTTAAGTCACAAATAGTACATTAGTGTGGTTAGTGTGAGTATTCGATTATAGTGAATATGTTTTCCATGGTAAAAATGAAAACACAAAGCAGACAATTCTTTGCTCCTTTAAAAACCTGCTGTATTTAAAATATTGTGTTCTATAGCTTGGAAAATATATAAATGTGACTTGATGACAACATAATGATGTCTGTTACCAACAATAAGACTTTTTTTTTAAAATAAGATAAATCTGTTTATTTATTTTGCCATGATACTAACTGGTATCGTCCCGGACCTACTACTTCCCGGAATAGGAAAAGGGTAGTGTTGGGGTGTTGTGGAAATGAAGATTGTGTCATAGATGTGGATTGACTGTTTCGGATTAAAGAAAAACCGCTTTGTGGAATGCCTGTCAACATGTTTTCAATCTCATTAACAGATATGTAGTTGTTGAACTGGATTGACTAGTTGTATGAAACATATATTTTTTTAAATGGCTAGATTAATTATGTTGATTTGTGCGTGAAAACATCTGGAGACCTTTTTTGAATACCAAAATATTTATTTAAAAAAATGCTAAATTCTATGTGTAGCCTAATCTTTTTTTACAAGTTACTTTGCAGTATAAGTTGTTTTGTGGTAGTTTGTTCAAAAGCTGTAGGTAGCAGGCTAGGCTGCACTAACACGGAAAAGCCTAGAACCAGAGGAACAGAGTTCCTGACTGGTTCCAGCTCTGACTGGAGCTGCCTGGCCTGGCCTGCCACTGGAGCCGCCTGGCCTGGCCTGCCACTGGAGTTGGCTGGATCAGAAAGTGTCAGGCAGGATATGCCAACAATGCCGACCACTCCGGCCATGCAGACCCCCCTACCATGCCTTCAGATTTAACACTGGGGACAGTTGAGCTAGTTGAGGTGCCACTGTAAACATGCTGTCTATGCAGAATGGAGAGTCATGTTCATTAGGTACCAAACTGACTGATACAGGGATGGAACTTGTCCAATAAGAAATGCTCATTTTGTTGTCCATTGCAAAATGTTTTGCTATAGTGTGCACTTGTGAACCTACCCTGTAGGAAGCAATGCACTGTCTAAAGGCTAATAATGCCTTTTAAAAGGTTAAAAAGCTCAGACAGCGAGTCTAGCTGTCTAATACTCAAATTCCTATGTTTTTAAGACATGTGGGAACGTGCCTTGTAAGGCTAGAGAAAATAGGAGCTTACTGACTTCATTATCTGTGCCAGATTGTTTCTAATATCTGTTTAGAGGCCATGCATATCAATTGTAGATGTTTGTTAGGCTATATTTCAAAATGAGAACCACGTGAGCCATCACTAGATGGCTAACATATGATTTAATCGCAAAAATACCTCTGCTCATTCTTCTTCTGTGAGAGGCAATTTATCCTAATGTTCTCCTTGCACACAGAGGTAGAACTCTCTTGTATGTCTCAAAATCACTCTGAATCACATTCTGATTATATCCTTCTCTTTCCTCCCCTTTTTAATTTTTCTTTTTAGAGTTTTTGTAAACAGAAGCTTGGCCATGGAGAAGATTAAATGCTTTGGCTTCGATATGGATTACACTCTAGCCGGTAAGTGCACTACAGTCGCTGCCTTGGCCGTCAACACTTCTTTACAGTGTGTATGTGGGCGCCCTCAGCCCACCGTCACTACTTTACAATGTAGGGTCAACTCTAGTTTGGTTGGCATAGCAACTAGTCGTCGGCCATATTGATTTCTCCTTCAGTGTTTGTTGACAAAGTACACCGGGTCAGAACAGGGGCTCACGTGTCATTCAATAAGCCCAGACCAGACTCACTGGGGACTAGGGGTGGTGGGTAGAAGGGCAGGGGAGGTGTAGGTTTCTTGGGGTACAGCGATGATGGAAAAAGGTGATGAGTTCTTCAGAAGGATACTGTAACGGAGGAAAATGCGTTAACTCAATCTGTAATCTGATTTAGATGTCAGTTTAGATGTATTGTTTTTAGACTTCTGTCATTGGAATATGCAAACAACAAAACTCTTTGACCTCAAGTGAATGGCTAAGACTATCCTCACTTTCTAAATATTAACTAGTACAGTTTCTCTGTATTTGACTAAGCAATAGTAAAAGAAAGTAGCAGTAATTTTCTAATAGTTTTCTAAGTGACAATAGGTTGTCTGTAATCCATTGACCTGACCGTCAACCACATGAAGGCTAAAGTCAGTTAGGGGACATCTCTTGACACAATGTCTAGATGATGGCGTTGACATGAGTCCGTGCCCGATTTGTGGCCGCAAGGCGCACCAAAACCCTAGATGAGGTTCTCCCCAGTGACCGGCAGGAGGCTGAGGTGTCGCTGTGTCGTGCTCTGGCCAGGGAGGCCACAGCCCGTTCCTGCGGTCACAACTTGAGCGTTGAGTGAAGCGATACGATAGCCCTGGCATCTTGTAAACATCATCACTTGGTTATGGGCCATCCCATATAAAGAGGCTACATGTCAACAGTTGAGCGTCCATAAAATCTGCCCTCAGATGATGGAAATGGGATATGGGCCGCGTGTTTGCGGGTACAAGCGATCCCCTTTCCCTAGGGATGACCCCCTCCTCAAAGTCACACACACACTGTACTTCTAGATGAATTACCAACCCTCCATTTAGCTGAGTCACTGAAGCACGATTAGCTAGGTAGATAGCGTCTTGACCAATAGGTGATAGTACTTGACACCTGAGGAGTCAGACCCCTCACTGGGACGACTTCTCACGGAAGCAGGTAGGCTTTCCATTTGGTTTCTGTTTCTAGTGAGGATTTAAAAAGGGGGCTGTTAGGAGTTGTCCACAATTGTTTTCATACAACATGGTTACATGTACAACAAATCCTCTGACTGTAAATAGACCATAACCATACAGTGGTCCTATACGTTCGTATTAGGACCGTGATCTCTGGTCAGTGTTGGACCATGGTCCTCTATGATATATAGGCCTTCTGTCAATAGCTTTGTGTCACACAGAGGAGATCAAATGTCCTCCCCTCTATCCATGTCACTACCATACAGTATTTCCACATCAAGACCACGATGCCTGATAAAATCAAAGGGCATTAGTTGAACCATGCCCTTTGATGATAGGTCATCCGTTATTAACTGTGGTTTATATCAAAGGTCGTGAAATCATCCACTGATGACAGCTCTGTGTCCTAACACTGTCCCTGCCCACTCGCCTCTGGCACATTACCGTGGCAACTAGATGCCCCCGGCGACGCTGGCTGACACATCTGTCCTCGACGACTCGCTGTTCTGAAAACACAACATAGAGGCTTCACTGTACTGTAGTTCAAATAACTCACACACACACACACACACACACACACACTGTTCTGAAAACAACCTAGTGAGAGAGTCGACTAGTGGAGCCACACTGTCGACCTGTTAGTTCTATGGGGCGCGGGGTTATCGTTCACTGTTCTATTGTAGCATGGTGATTAGCCTGAAAGCCATTAGTTTTGGAATAAGCTAGACTATGCTATGCTAACTCTTAGCCTTTGGTAGAGCGGAGCCCAAGCTACTAATTTATGTTATTTTGACAAGGTGTTGCTGTCTAATAAAGATATTGCTGTCTGAGTGACAGCGATGTCTGGACCCACCTCCGATACGGCTATATAATTACTTAGGCCTATAATTAGCAACCAGGAAGTTGTCCAGAAGACACTTCATATGTCATAAGCTATGGCTACGATCCATATGGCACCCTATTCCCGATACAGTACACTTCTTTTGACCTGGTGCCATAGGGCTCTGGTCAAAATTAGTGCACTTTATTGGGAATAGGGTGCCATTTGGGATGAAGGCTGTTTATGTATCTGTATATAGCACAGTCTAGTCCAATAGATTTACAGGTCTACGACCATGTTTTAGTTAAAGGGTAAAGTTGTTTACCCTTAGGTGAGGGGTATAGCTTACATTTGGAAAGAAATTGGCCCTGGAGGACTGTAAATTCTAGCCTGGTCACTCTCTCCTCTCTCTCACTCACTCACACACTCACTCACACACACACACACGGCTTAAGGGGAGTACAATTATCTGTCAACAACTGCATCAGGAGAGGAGGATTTAATGGATCCCCAAGCTTAGTGTGTGTTTGTGTTACCAGGCTATAATTTACTACTTTTCAGTGTCACATTCGTCCCAAATGTAAGGTATACCCCTCGCCTATGAGTAAACAAATCAACTATTTCAACTTAAACATGGTCCCAGACCAGTAAATCTAATGGACTAGAACAGGGATGGGCCACGGAACAATTTCACCCCCATCTCTCAACTTACTGTTGAGAGATTTAGAATAATAGAACACACAAGGTTCAATTTTGAAATGTCAGGGATTTAAAAAATATATATATTTTATCGGTAAATTAGTCTAGCGTTCACCTGTTTAAACTTGTAGTAACCATGGCCAAATTAGCGACCGGGGTGGGGCCAGTTATATTATTAAAAACGGCCTACGTTTCTGTTCACCCCATGGAAAAATGTGTAGAATTGCTGAAATGTTTTGCTCGCAAGGTGGGGATGTGCAGACCCACTGCCCACTGCAACCCCTCATGATGAGTTCTGTTTTTCTGTGACCCCCACCCCCATCAACGTTTCCTATCCCTGGACTAGACTGTGCTATATATACAGACATAAATAGGCTGTGTGTGTGTGTTTCCACGCCTGTGTGTGTTTAAGCTAAAGCTGTCTGAAGGTCACAGCAGTGGACAGTGCAGAGAGAGAGAGCGAGCGAACTCTGCTCATCACCGGGCCAACCAAAGAGAGAGCTGATCAGGAAGGTGGCGGAGGGGAAAATACTCTTAAAATAGGTTTCTTTGTAACAGCCACAGAGCTTAAGGAAATGGAGGCAGGGATGAGGGGAGGAAAGGTGGGAGGGGCTATTTGTATGGAGGAGTCTGGCCCAGAACTGTGCGACTCTTCGAGGCTGCAGCCCTGGGCATGATGCCCAGCACTCCTCTGCTTCGCTAGCTAGCCAGGGACACTGGAACACCACAGGGGATTTGAACTCACCAGAGAGCGAGGGAGAGAAAACACACAATTGGGCTAAGAAGCAAACACACAAATGGGTAAATGTGCGCATACACACATTACACCAAGATGGGTATTCACACTCGTCTGTCTGTCTGTCTGTCTGTCTGTCTGTCTGTGTGCATGCGCTAACTCAGTAAGACACATATTTGCCCAGGCCTATTCCTTCCACGTTTGGAGTCTCAGCGCTAGCTAGCCTATCCCCACATTGTCCTTCCTGCTCCCTCTAAGCATCAGCCAAGTCCTCCCCTCCTGCAGCCTGACTGGACCTAATGTGGAAAAACACCCTTTATATGAATACCATCTGACAGAGCCTTCTTCCAATGTCAGTTAGCATTCTCATCGGCTGATAGGCCCCTCTGGCCCAGGCCTGGACATTGTATCCCTCTCTACTTTTCCCCTTCACCCATGGCTTGGCTCACCAGGCCTGGGGGATGTGTTCATTAGGCACCAAACGGCAGAAAACAGACTGAAACAGGGAGGGACTAAATGGACCTGCCCAGTAAGAAAGGCTTATTATCCTTTTCTGTTGCCCAACCTTGTAAACTGTTTTCTGTCATGTCCCCTAATGAACAGGGCCCTGGAGATGTCTGGTTGTTTGGCGTCTGAATGTCATCGTCTCCACGGGCCTCATTAGTATCAGAGTCCAGAGTTGAGCTATGGATCCTGTTTCTCCACGGATTAGATCCTAGGGTATTCAGGCCCCTGTGCTCTGTGTGTGTGTGTGCCCGGGCGTGTGCGTGCATGCACTTTAGGGGGAGAGGGGCCAGGCTATGTTATTACCAACAGTATCCCAGATACCCTGACGGTTAGAGTTCTTTTAAAAATACCTGTCTCGCGTTGCATCACGTCACCATGTCACGTTGCAATAGATAACGCGCTGTTGTCGAGGTGAATGGGTCCCCATTGGCTGGTTGAGGATCAATGGGAGGCTGCAATTTACAGAGTAGTCCGTTCGCAAACAGGCCATTAGACTTGACTTCCTCCTACGTCCTTCTCCTAAATGTATGGTGTCAGTGTAATTACGTGCCTGTATAGGCATCGGGGAGTGCTGCTGTGTGACTCTGTAGTCTACACCGGCTTGTGTTAAATGCTAACGTCTGTGTTTCTATTCTCCAGTGTACAAGTCTCCAGAGTATGAGTCCCTGGGCTTTGAGCTGACCGTGGAGCGCCTGGTCCACATCGGTTACCCCCAGGAGCTGCTCAGCTTCGTCTACGACCCTGCCTTCCCCACCAGGTGACCACACACACACACACACACACACACACAAGGTGACCACCAATCACATCATACCGTTAATGTTGTTGCCATGGTGATGGCGTTATACTGCTATATTTATTTATTTATTTTAACTGGAAATGCTTTGATGTCAACGGGGCACCAGCTGTACTTTGTTACCAGGTACCTATTACCTATCACATCATGGTTGCCATGTTGTTGCCATGGTGAGGACGTTTTAATGCTATTTTTATACCTGGCTGCGTGGGTTTCTAATTTGGTCCTGGTTGTAGCTAGGTAGATTGTCTGATGGGCTTTTAAAGATCATGTATCAACCATTTCTAGATATTCTAACTGACTGAATGATGTTGTTTCTCTGTATTTCTTCAGAGGCCTGGTGTTTGACACTCTGTATGGGAACCTGTTAAAGGTGGACGCCTACGGCAACATCCTGGTCTGTGTCCACGGCTTCAATTTCCTACGAGGGTAAATGGTGAACCCCGACGCTCTCCTAACCTTCTCACAGTGTCCTCCCTACGTCCTCCTTCTCCCCGGATCATTGAGCGGGTTTTTGAAGGTTAGATCCCGGTCTACCTGCCAAGAAATTCTCCTGACGTTGCACTTTCTTTTTCTCTTCTCTCCCCAGACCTGAAATACGGGAGCTATACCCGAACAAGTTCATCCAGCGTGACGATACTGAACGTTTCTATATCCTCAACACTCTCTTCAACTTGCCAGGTAGAAGGAGGAGAGATTCTGTCCATGCCAGAGCCATTTAATTATTTAAAAATGTGTTTATCTCCATCTAGATTCAACTGTCATTCATAAGAGGGACAAGCCCAGACATGCCCTCCATTTTGTCTGAGCACAGTTTGAGGCAAGGCCATGGAGTTCAACTCAACTTTATTGACACTCGATTGATTTTACAGTACAGTTTCCCTCTCTCTCTCCAGAGACCTACCTCTTTGCCTGCCTCGTGGACTTCTTCTCAAACTGTGACAGATATGCAAGGTAAGGAATCCCTAGTCACACTACCCACCTTATTTGTCTTGTGGGTTATATACAAATAATTCCTGGATATGACATGGCAACATTTGATAAGCCAATTAGACAACATGACAACAGGGTAGGTCCATATCTCCAATAAAAATCCTCCAATAAGGAAGTACTTTAGCCCTAACCCTGTTAAACCAGTGGATGAGTAATAGGACCACCCTTTTATTGTGTCATAAACAAGATACTTTATTAGGATTACTCAGCTCTCTGAATGATTATTGGTCTTCCATACTAATCATTCCACGAATGCATGCAGTAACTTAATTCCAGATTTTCAGATTTCATTACTTTTATTATTTAAATTGACCTGTAATGACTAATCATCTGGCATGATGTAATATCATGTCTTATCGTCTCCATATAATTGTACAATCATTTGTTAGCGATAGTTTTAATGAATTCTTTGTGTGATGATGTGATCTGCAATGGAATGGCTGCATGTCTTCTCCTCTGAAACGAGTTGTTGGTCTTTTAGGGGGAGATTGCTTTCCTGTTTGGCTGGAAACCACCTCAAACAAGGGAAGACTATCCCATTTAAAAGCAAAACAAAAACAAAACAAAAAAATGTAGTGAAAATGGCTACTAGCGTTTAAAAGCAAAGCTCTCTGTCTGGCCTTGGCCTGTCCACTGGCTCTGTGTGTCCCTCTCCTCCCCCCTTACCTCAGCTGTGAGACTGGCTTTAAAGATGGCGACCTCTTCATGTCCTTCAAGAGCATGTTCCAGGACATCCGCGACGCCGTCGACTGGGTCCACTTCAAGGTAGCGCGATGAGGAAGTCTATCACAGTGCAATCATTTGTTCACTTCCATTCACTTTACTTCCATTTCAAGGTGTTATATGGGGCGAAACGCCCAATGATGATCTTTATCTTGAAGCAATCGTTTACTGTTTATCGTAGTGCTAATGGTATGTACCCTGAAAATGATTGACATGGTTTACAGTGAGTGTCATCATAAAGAAGACCATATGATGTATGTGAGCTTGTTATTTTTTCGATATATTTCAACCCATTTACCTGTTGTCCTGTCTTCCAGGGCACCCTGAAGGAAAAGACAGTAGAGAACCTTGAAAAGTACGTAGTGAGAGACGTAAGTACACACATGAACATTTTACCAGCCCCTTTAGCGCTCGACTTGTGTCGTATTCCTGCGGGAACACACTGGCACGACGACTTCCAAACCTGACGAGAAGTCAACATTTACTTTACGTCTCTGTCTGTATGCCTGTACGAACGCACTGTGTATGATAATGGCTTTGTAATATTTAGTGTTCCCTCTCTCTCATCAAGGCAAAGCTGCCTCTCCTGCTGAGTAGAATGAATGAAGTAGCCAAGGTGTTCCTGGCCACCAACAGTGACTACAAATACACACACGTGAGTCCACAGTACTGACCACGCTAAGTGCCCCGGTCCACTGTTTACACACACACACACACACACACACACACAGAGGAATGGACGATTCACATGCACAGTACACAGTAACAGACATCCTTCAGAGCCCAAAACAATAGTTAAGTCCTGCCTTGTTAAACGTCCATGCAGAGCAACATTTAATATGCAAAGCAAACACACACACACACACACACACACACACACACACACACACACACACACACACACAGAGGAATGGACGATTCACATGCACAGTACACAGTAACAGACATCCTTCAGAGCCCAAAACAATAGTTAAGTCCTGCCTTGTTAAACGTCCATGCAGAGCAACATTTAATATGCAAAGCAAACACACACACGCGGCTTCACAAAACATGTCCTGGCAAACTGTCACGTTTGCATATGAAACTGGAGTGACGTGTTTGCGTACTGAACTGGGGCATATAGCTGCATGAGATGACTAATAGACTCGTTATGTTGTTTACGTTTCTCACAGAAGATCATGACATACCTGTTTGACTTCCCCCACGGCCCAAAGGTAAGAGAATCATATTCAACATTCATACACGGCATTCTCCCTCAGACATGAAATCTTGTTAACTACATGCATCTATATAAGTTAACTATCGTCGGTACGCATTGACCAGAATCTGTGTTGTGTTGCAGCACGGGACATCCCACCGGCCGTGGCAGTCCTACTTTGACCTGATTCTGGTGGACGCCAGGAAGCCTCTGTTCTTTGGAGAGGGAACGGTGCTCAGACAAGTCGACACAGTGAGTAATTACACCATCACACCTCTGTCAGAACACAGTGCCGAGACTTTTGAGTGTGGTAGCCTGATGGTGTGGTAGCCTGATGGTGTGGTAGCCTGATGGTGTGGTAGCCTGATGGTGTGGTAGCCTGATGGTGTGGTAGCCTGATGGTGTGGTAGCCTGATGGTGTTGTAGCCTGATGGTGTTGTAGCCTGATGGTGTGGTAGCCTGATAGCTATTCGGTCACACCATGTGAAGTACAACTTCTAAAGAATTATAATTTGAGCAAGTTGAGGTGACTAATCTGCTTGGAGTAATGGTCAAAGCATATTGATTCAACAGTAGCTATGAGGAGAAGTCTGTCCATCATGAAGTGCTGCTCTGCCTTCTTAACAACACTATCAACAATGTAGGTCCTACAGGCCCTGGGTTTGTCGCACCTGGACTACTGTTCAGTCTTCTGGTCAGGTGCCACATAAAGGGACTTAGGAAAATTGCAATTGGTTCAGAACAGGGCAGCACGGCTGGCCCTTGGATGTACACAGAGAGCAAATATCAATACTATGCATGTCAATCTCTCCTGGCTCAAAGTGGAGCAGAGATCGACTTCATCACTACTTGTACTTTGGCACACAGCTCGGACACCCATGCATACCCCACAAGACATGACACCAGAGGTCTCTTCACAGTCCAGAACAGACTATGGGAGGCGCACAGTACTACATAGAGCCATGACTACATGGAACTCTATTCCACGTCAAGTAACTGATGCCAGCAGTATAATTAGATTTGAAAAAAATATAATTAAAAAACCCTGATAAATACACCTTATGGAACAGCGGAGTCATAGGCACAGACACATGCATACACACACACACGATAACATGCGCACTATACACACACACACATACACATGGATTTTGTACTGTAGATATGTGGTGGAGTAGGGGCCTGAGGGCACACAGTGTTGTGAAATCTGTGAATGTAATGGTAAAATGGTTTAAACTGCCTTCATTTTGCTGGACCCCAGGAAGTGTAGCTGCTGCTTTGGCAGGAACTAATGGGGATCTATAATAAACCCCAGGAAGAGTAGCTGCTGCTTTGGCAGGAACTAATGGGGATCTATAATAAACCCCAGGAAGAGTAGCTGCTGCTTTGGCAGGAACTAATGGGGATCTATAATAAACCCCAGGAAGTGTAGCTGCTGCTTTGGCAGGAACTAATGGGGATCTATAATAAACCCCAGGAAGTGTAGCTGCTGCTTTGGCAGGAACTAATGGGGATCTATAATAAACCCCAGGAAGAGTAGCTGCTGCTTTGGCAGGAACTAATGGGGATCTATAATAAACCCCAGGAAGTGTAGCTGCTGCTTTGGCAGGAACTAATGGGGATCTATAATAAACCCCAGGAAGTGTAGCTGCTGCTTTGGCAGGAACTAATGGGGATCTATAATAAACCCCAGGAAGTGTAGCTGCTGCTTTGGCAGGAACTAATGGGGATCTATAATAAACCCCAGGAAGTGTAGCTGCTGCTTTGGCAGGAACTAATGGGGATCTATAATAAACCCCAGGAAGTGTAGCTGCTGCTTTGGCAGGAACTAATGGGGATCCATAATAAACCCCAGGAAGAGTAGCTGCTGCTTTGGCAGGAACTAATGGGGATCTATAATAAACCCCAGGAAGTGTAGCTGCTGCTTTGGCAGGAACTAATGGGGATCTATAATAAACCCCAGGAAGTGTAGCTGCTGCTTTGGCAGGAACTAATGGGGATCTATAATAAACCCCAGGAAGTGTAGCTGCTGCTTTGGCAGGAACTAATGGGGATCTATAATAAACCCAGGAAGTGTAGCTGCTGCTTTGGCAGGAACTAATGGGGATCCATAATAAACCCCAGGAAGTGTAGCTGCTGCTTTGGCAGGAACTAATGGGGATCTATAATAAACCCCAGGAAGTGTAGCTGCTGCTTTGGCAGGAACTAATGGGGATCTATAATAAACCCCAGGAAGTGTAGCTGCTGCTTTGGCAGGAACTAATGGGGATCTATAATAACCCCCAGGAAGAGTAGCTGCTGCTTTGGTAGGACCTAATGGGGATCCATAATGAATACATATACTTGACATTGTTTTGCGGTGAGGCTACTGTTCCATGTGTTCTCTGGTGTTATAGACGACAGGGCGGCTGAAGATCGGGACCTACACCGGACCCCTGCACCATGGCATCGTCTACTCTGGAGGTAAGATACCTGGGGACATGCACTGACTCACAGCACAAACCACCAGACAGCACTGCCAACTTCACAAATCATCTAACTAGCAGAGTACTTCTAAACATGATGGATCTCAGTTAACCTTTATTTAGCCAGCATAGTCTTCTCAACAACGTTCACTGTTCTCCAGGGAGGTCTGGGTTCCCTAAAAACAAAACAATGATATGAATCTGAAAAACGTGGTACAAATCTTTCATAAAACAACATCATCCAGTAACGTCTACATTTCAATCTCTCTCTCTCTCTGTCTGTCTCTCTGTCGGTCTCTCTGTCTGTCTCTCTC